>NC_034188.2:66270983-66448483 GCF_002021735.2 Oncorhynchus kisutch | reverse complement strand
CCAAAATCAAATCTAGAATCGGCTTTCTATTTCGCATCAATCAATCAATCACTCACGTCGCCAAACTTACCCTCTGACTATCCTACCGATCCTCGACTGCGGCGATGTCATCTACATAATAGCTTCCAATACTCTACTCAGCAAATTGGATGTAGTCTTTCACAGTGCCATCCGTTTTGCTACCAAAGCGTCTTATACCACCCACCACTGCGACCTGTATGCTCTAGTCGGCTGGCCCTCGCTACATATTCGTCGCCAGACCCACTGGCTCCAGGTCATCTATAAGTCTATGCTAGGTAAAGCCCTGCCTTATCTCAGCTCACTGGTCACGATAACAACACCCACCCGTAGCACGCGCTCCAGCAGGTATATCTCACTGGTCATCCCCAAAGCCAACACCTCCTTTGGCCGCCTTTCCTTCCAGTTCTCTGCTGCAAGTGACTGGAACGAATTGCAAAAATCGCTGAAGCTGGAGACTTACATTTCCCTCACTAACTTTAAACATCAGCTAACTGATCGCTGCAGCTGTACATAGTCCATCTGTAAATAGCCCACCCAATCTACCTACCTCATCCCCATATTGTTTTTATTTACTTTGCTGCTCTTTTGCACACCAGTATCACTACTTACACACCATCATCTGCTCATCATCATCTGCACATCTATCACTCCAGTGTTAATCTGCTAAATTGTAATTACTTCACCTCTATGGCCTATTTATTGCCTACCTCCTCACGCCATTTGCACACACTGTGTATAGACGTTCTTTTTTCTATTGTGTTATTGACTGTACGCTTGTTTATTCCGTGTGTAACTCTGTGTTGTTGTTTCTGTCGCACTGCTTTGCTTTATCTTGGCCAGGTCGCAGTTGTAAATGAGAACTTGTTCTCAACTAGCTTAAAATGTTAAATAAAGGTGAAATAAAAAATATAAATTAAAAAAACCTCTCTATAGGCCCAGCAGCACTAGCTTAGCTTCACATGGGAGTCAATGGCAGATTGAAGATGTCCATGTCAACAATGGTTGTTAGGCCAGCAGTAGTATTCGAGTCTGCACAGCAGGACCAACTGCGGTGGAAGAGGAGGAAATGGTATCATAGTCAGTCTAACAACAAGGCATTTGGGATTTCATAAATGTCCATGTAAAATGTGCTGTAATTCATCAAAACAGGTCATATTTACAGATATATCCTCTTAGTTGTGACACAGCCCATTTGATGAACCCAAGAAAGATTCATATAGCTTTATCATACATATGTCAGATGTTGGCATTTTGATTTGTCAATTAGGGGGTTTCGTTGGGATGTGATGAAACAACATACACATACAGATCTGGCTATGAAAACCCCCAGGATGAATAGATAACATCCTGATAACGAGATAGACTTACACAGTGTGTGTGTGTGTGTGTGTGTGTGTGTGTGTGTGTGTGTGTGTGTGTGTGTGTGTGTGTGTGTGTGTGTGTGTGTGTGTGTGTGTGTGTGTGTGTGTGTGTGTGTGTGTGTGTGTGTGTGTGTGTGTGTACCATGAGAGTAGGGTCTACAGGTTGGGTGTGAATGTGTCACAGTAACACCAGGATATGTTGTACTGGATGACATGAGGGGATGTGCCTAACAGCTAGTCACACACATACAGTGCCTTCGGAAAGTATTCAGACCACTTGACTTTTTCCACATTTTGTTACGTTTCTGCCTTATTCACAAATGGATGACAGAAAAACAATTCCTCAGCAAACTACACACAATACCCCATTATGAAAAGTGAAAATTGTTTTTTTGAAATGTTAGCAAATGTATTAAAAGCAATAAACAGAAATAACTTATTTACATAAGTTTCAGACCCTTTGCTATGAGACTCGAAATTGAGCTCATGTGCATTCTGTTTCCAGTGATCATCCTTGATATATTTCTACAACTTGATTGGAGTCCACCTGTAGTAAATTCAAATGATTGGACATGATTTGGAAATGCACACATCTGTCTATATAAGGTCCCACAGTTGACAGTGCATGTCAGAGCAAAATCCAAGCCATGAGGTCGAAGGAATTGTCCGTAGAGCTCGAGACAGGATTGTGTCGAGGCACAGATCTTGGGAAGGGTACCAAAAAATGTCTGCAGCATCGAAGGCCTCCATTATTCTTAAATGGAAGACGTTTGGAACCACCAAGACTCTTCCTAGAGCTGGCTGCCTGGCCAAACTGAGCTCTAGAGTTCCTCTGTGGAGATGGGAGAAACTTCCAGAAGGACAAGACAACCATCTCTGCAACACTCCACCAATCAGGCCTTTATGGTAGAGTGGCCAGATGGATGCCACTCCTCAGTAAAAGGCACATAACAACCTGTTTGGAGTTTGGCACCTAAAGACTCTCAGACCATGAGAAACAAGATTTTCTGGTCTAATGAAACCAAGATTGAACTCTTGGTGACGCTCTTTGCCAAGCGTCACGTCGAGAGAAAACCTGGCACCATCCCTACGGTGAAGCATGGTGGTGGCAGCATCATGCTGTGGGGCTGTTTTTCAGGGGCAGGGGAGACTAGTCAGGATCGAGGCAAAGATGAATGGACTAAAGTACAGAGAGATCCTTGATGAAAACCTGCTCCAGAGCGCTCAGGACCTCAGAATGGGGCAACGGTTCACCTTCCAACAGGACAACGACTCTAAGCACACAGCCAAGACAACACAGGAGGGGCTTAGGGACAAGTCTCTGAATGTCCTTGAGCGGCCCTGCCAGAGCCCGGACTTGAACCAGATCGAACATTTCTGGAGAGACCTGAAAATAGCTGTGCAGCGACGCTCCCCATCCAACCTGACAGAGCTTGAGAGAATCTGCAGAGAAGAATGGGAGAAACTCCCCAAATACAGGTGTGCCAAGCTTTTTGCATCATACCCAAGAAGACTCGATGCTGTAATCGCTGCCGAAGGTGTTTCAACAAAGTACTGAGTAAAGGCTCTGAATACTTATGTAAATGGGATATTTAAAAATTGTAATACATTTGCTAAAATGTCTAAAAACCTATTTTTTCTTTGTCATTATTGGCAATTGTGTGTACATTGATGAGGGAAAAAAATATTTAATACATTTTAGAATAAGGTTGTAACATAACAAAATGTGGAAAAAGTCCAAGGGCCTATATACTTTCAGAAGGCACTGTACACACACACACACACACACACGGTCATGAGGCAATGCACATGTAGGCAGTCATGCACTTTCAATGTTTCTTACATAATCTCACACCCAGTAATCTAACACCTTATGTAACAGTATAGCTTCCGTCCCTCTCCTCGCCCCTACCTGGGCTCGAACCAGGGACCCTCTGTACACATCGACGACAGCCACCCTCGAAGCATCGTTACCCATCACTCCACAAAACCCGCAGCCCTTGCAGAGCAAGGGGAACAACTATCTCAAGGTCTCAGAGCGAGTGATGTCACCGATTGAAACGCTATTAGCGCGCACCCCGCTAAGTAGCTAGCCATTTTACATCAGTTACACTTACATTGTATGTAACAATTAACAAACAACATCCAAGCTGGTATTTTCAACAATGATAAACCACACAAGAATCCTTTCAGAAATTCACAAGATCCCTTGACAAGCTATGATACAGTAGCATCAATTAGCAGATTTGTCACGGTGTGCGCTACTGGTTGAAGGTAAGTCAGGTTAGGAGAGCAGAGATGGGTGATAATAGGCGCACTTTATTCATACCCAATGAAAATAGCAATATACGCCCAAAGTACACAAAATGGTACAAAATAACCAAAACACACGGGCCAAACACAGACCCGGTGTTAACCAGCCTAATACGGGCTACACATAACAAACAAACAATTTCACACAAAGACATGAGGGAGAACAGAGAAAGAAAGACATGATGTGGGATTGGGAATGAAAACCAGGTATGCAGGGAACAAGACAAAACAAATGGAAAAATGAAAAATGGAGCGGCGATGGCTAGAAAGCCAGTGACGTCGACCGCCGAACGAACAAGGAGAGGAGCCGACTTCGGCGGAAGTTGTGAAAAGATTAAATAGAAAATAACCACACTCATCTGCATATCAACACATCTCTCAGAGATACGACTTACACTGCACCACTCAAATGTCCAACACACAATGATAATTCAGACACACACACAGGGAAAAACCGGGCTAAGGTTTCTAGCCAGAGAAACATTGACTCCGATGACTCAGGTATAGAACATAAATACAGTGCCTTGCGAAAGTATTCGGCCCCCTTGAACTTTGCGACCTTTTGCCACATTTCAGGCTTCAAACATAAAGATATAAAATTGTATTTTTTTGTGAAGAATCAACAACAAGTGGGACACAGTCTTGAAGTGGAACGACATTTATGGGATATTTCAAACTTGAAAAAAAAATCAAAAACTGAAAAATTGGGCGTGCAAAATTATTCAGCCCCTTTACTTTCAGTGCAGCAAACTCTCTCCAGAAGTTCAGTGAGGATCTCTGAATGATCCAATGTTGACCTAAATGACTAATGATGATAAATACAATCCACCTGTGTGTAATCAAGTCTCCGTATAAATGCACCTGCACTGTGAATACTTTCGCAAGGCACTGTATCTTATGACTGCAAGCCTTAGAATCACAACTGTTTTCCATGTGGATTTCAGGGGGCAAAAAAACGCATTTCTCATTTGTGTCATCTATATAATGCTCTAGTGGATGTATATAATGATAATGGAATTCACATAGACTATGATAAAGAAGGCAGAATAACTCAGTAAGGTCTTCATCTCTGTCTAAGAATGGACAAGGTTTCCCAAGCTCTTTTTTAAAACACAGAAAGAATGCCCCAAAAATGTGAAAAATATATGACATAGGTAAAGATATGACAACAATCTCCCATTCCCCCTATGGAACGGAGAGATACAACGTATGAACCAACGCTGGCTGCTGCTTTTAGATTCCATCGTTTGGCTCCAATCATTCATATTTCTTCTTAAGGAGGCCCGTGACATTTATGGCAGGAAGAGGGCCTTCCAAGGGTTTGAGGGCATGGCAGCAGTGCTGGGGCTGAGGCTGGGGCCAGGACAGGGACTGGAACTGGGCCCCTGGGAATTGTTATGACGCGCTGAAGCCAGGAGCCTCTTTCCTGACACTCAGACACACACACACACACACACACACACACACACACACACACACACACACACACACACACACACACACACACACACACACACTCAGACAGCGATACACACACACACACACACACATACAAACAGACACAAGCACGAAGGAGCGCATAGATGCACGCACGCATGCACAAAATACACACACACAAACACACGCACCACCCACACCGTCTCCCTGCCAATCACAGTGGGTTTCCTCCAGACCATGAGGACCCACAGTCATTCCAGACAAACAAAACAAGTCACAGCTAAACTATAGTGGGGTTAAACACATCCTCAACATACAACATGGCATTTGGCAAACACTGTCACACTATACAATATCTCCCTCTGTGAATATATATATGCTAAATCCTGAAGCCTACTTTTAGCTTCCATTTGATAGAAAATGGGACGTGTCATAGATGACTTACACTTGTGGTACAGTAGTGTTCCATAGACTATAATGACGCAGAGAACATCCAATCATCCCACCACTGATTTGGGTTCTCTTTTAATGACGGTTGGCCGTCGCTGCAACCAACCGCGTGACCCCCACAGAGAGTGCACTGACAGGGCAGAGGTCAGAGGTACTTCCACATTGACAATAGCACAGCAGAGCTAGCTAACCACACACCAGACAACCCCACTTCTGCTACCTCTTCCAGGACAAAAGGTCTCCTTCACAGTCACGCTCTCATACCTACTTTCACTTCTATCAATTTTACTCTGCACAACGTTTTTACATTAGCAGATGTAGACACTTTTGTTTTGTTTTAGTGTTCTCTTTGCAAAAATAAAGTATGACCTTTGGTTGATATTACTGCAGTCTTTAATGGAACCCATGTTGTCCACTGGTCTCATAATCAGTGACAATTGTTAACCATACTACTTCATGACCAAGAACCAATCCACATCCTCACAAAATGTTATCTTTTAAAAAGGGTATAGTAGTGAGTCATATCTTGGCTTTCCATCAGACAAACAGACTATGAATACAACCGTGGGGTTCAGAAGAGGCTGAGATCACTGATGGAAAACTGATGATGGAGCAAAATGACTAGCGTTTGATCCTCGTTATTAAACCTTTATCACAGGATACATTAATGCACTCACACCCAAATAAAATCACAGCACTTAACAAATGTGCTTTCATGAGAGAAAGCATAGTTTCTTTCTGTGTGTGTGTGTCAGGTGAAGTGAAACTGGTCACAGAGACGACTACACTGCACCACAAAAGCCAACAGCTAAAGGTCTTGACCCTTGGTCAGCTGAGAAGCCTTGTGTGTGGGACTGAAACAGCAGCAGCATGCGAGAAGAAAAAGCCCCTGGCCTCTCCGCTGGTCACTTGCTGCCTGTGTGGCTTCCCCCTCGGTCTCCGCTGGTCGCTGGCTGCCTGTGTGGCTTCCCCCTCGGTCTCCGCTGGTCGCTGGCTGCCTGTGTGGCTTCCCCCTCGGTCTCCGCTGGTCACTTGCTGCCTGTGTGGCTTCCCCCTCGGTCTCCGCTGGTCGCTGGCTGCCTGTGTGGCTTCCCCCTCGGTCTCTGCTTCCTTGTCAGCAGGGGAAGTGTGATGGTGCCAGGGTGCAGTAGTTTATGAGCTGGTCTCAACCAAACTCACCACATTCCCACCGGCTGAAGGCATGAGGACGTGACTCTGGCCATGCTGCAAGAACAGCCAGACCACAGGTCACGCGCAGTCGCTCTCACACACACACGAACACACACACACCCAAACAAACCCACACAGTCATTTCCTTATAAATTTGGCACACTGGGTGACACATATACATACATTAACTTATACCTTAAATGATTCTCTACATACCTCATATCAAACATGAACAATCCTTTATTTCAACATATTCAAAGCCAATGAGTGGAGCCATTAGATCACTCAACAACTACCTATCTCTTTGCCTCTCCCCACCAAACCCATTCCAACAGGTCTGGCTCAGTATCGGACACCGGCTCGGTATCGGACACCGGCTCAGTAGAGGACACCGGCTCAATAGAGGACACCGGCTCAATAGAGGACACCGGCTCAGTATCGGACACCGGCTCAGTATCGGACACCGGCTCAGTATCGGACACCGGCTCAGTAAGAGGACACCGGCTCAGTAAGAGGACACCGACTCAGTAAGAGGACACCGACTCAGTAAGAGGACACCGACTCAGTAAGAGGACACCGGCTCAGTAGAGGACACCGGCTCAATAGAGGACACCGGCTCAATAGAGGACACCGACTCAGTAAGAGGACACCGACTCAGTAAGAGGACACCGGCTCAGTAGAGGACACCGACTCAGTAAGAGGACATCGGCTCAGTAGAGGACACCGGCTCAATAGAGGACACCGGCTCAATAGAGGACACCGACTCAGTAAGAGGACACCGACTCAGTAAGAGGACACCGGCTCAGTAGAGGACACCGGCTCAGTAGAGGACACTGTGTGTGTATCCCAAATGACACACTATGCCTTATATAGTGCATTTCTTTCAACCAGAGCCCTATGGGTCTTGGGCAAAAGTAGCGCACTATAAATGTAATGGCCGATCATATATGGCTCACAGACAAGAGGTGCTTTTCCAATGTGCCCCACGTGACCACCCTGATCTTCAATGACTGTACATGATGCCAAAAGTAACTGGTGATTCAAATAATTTCATGGTTTCCTAATTTCAATACTAGAGAAAATAGCAGAGCTTGAGAGACACCATAAAGAGATGCACTCCTATAAAGGGTGTGTTGGCATATCCTTCCAGTGAGGTTGTGAGGTTGACCAGAGGGTGATTACACACCCAGGACTGGTGGTGTGGTGAGAGCTGTGCGGCAGCAGCCAACCAGCCAGCCAGCGGTGGTTTGGATCATAACACTAAATTATCTCCTATCACAGCCATATCTGATGTTCCCATAGCAATTATGCTATCTATCCACTATCTTAAAGAGAACTGTCACTAAAGGAATGTGCTACAAATATGGATTCCATTTCAACAAGTGGGCAAATACAGTACAATGATTCACAGACAAAATGGGGATGTTTTTAACCCCCACAGAACATTTAGGCCTTGTTACATTTCATATTTGTCGCCAGTGTTAGAGCCAAATCATAAGACAGTGGTTAGTTGGTGTTGGGGGTGTTTGTTTTTAGTCCCTTGAGTGAAGATAGAACATTAGCTTTTGAATCTGTAGAGCCCACATGATCAGGAAAGTTGTTATGTTGTGTAGCAACCGCAGTCAGTCAATAGTGAAGTGTAAGGACACATCCTGCCCTCCTCTCCATGTAGATCCAAGTTCCTGGCCTTAAGCTATCTAAGTCAAGCTAGAGATGACTCCTGGCTAGAGATGACTCCTGGCTAGAGATGACTCCTGGCTAGAGATGACTCCTGGCTAGAGATGACTCCTGGCTAGGAGATGACTCCTGGTTGGATGCTTCTAGAGGAGAGGAAGAATAAATGATATTAATAATTAAAGCAAGCCAAGGTCAAGGAATCTTTTTGAATTAGTTTGCTTTGTGAGAATGTCAAAGTATATGTTCCTACAGTGTAAACATTTCCTTCAGGCCTAGACTGACATCTAATGGTGAATTCAGTAAACCTCTCTTCAAAAAGAGGAATATGAGCCAAGGCATACACAAAGTACTGTTAAAAATAGCCATCTTTAACAAAGAAAAAACACTGATACAAAATGTTCTCCTAAATTAATGTAATACATCTGATAGGATGAAGATGTCTAAATTTGTGACTAGATCCTGAGTAGGTACAGCAGTCTATATCGGATGGTTGTCAATAAAACCAGATGTACCACTGAGGTCAATCTGATCAATCTGACCCCCCCCCCCCCCCCCCCCCATAATTTGCAAATAAATTCATTAAAAATCCTACAATGTGATTTTCTGGATTTCTTTTCTTATTTTGTCTGTCATAGTTGAAGTGTACCTATGATGGAAATTACGGGCCTCTCTCATCTTTTTAAGTGGGAGAACTTGCACAATTGGTGGCTGACTAAATACTTTTTTTGCCCCACTGTAGCTGTGATTTTTTACATACATTTTTACATGTCTAATCGTAGAGTATCCACAGATTATGAGCTAAAAGATGAAAACCTTTCCTACCAGTATTATTATATTATTTATTGACTAACTATGGCTTTCCAAATCACGCAACACTGCTATTTTTAAGGTACATTTTAAGTGAATATTGTGATTTTTTAACCATTCCTTTTACCTGTGACCAGCAACAAGCTACATTGGGACAATACTAGAATAAATGATGTAGTAATTGTCTCTACAAAGCTGAGATTGTTGTATGCCCCATCAGATCAATCTGCAGTTAATAGTAATCATAAGAACCCATCTATCCCAAAGATCAGGCCATTTAGACATATATACCTACATACACAAACACACATACAGTACATACATACCTACCTACATATCAACATGCATACATACCTACATACACACATACAGTACATACATACATACCTACATACACAAACACACATACAGTACATACATACCTACCTACATACACACATACAGTACATACATATATACCTACATACACACATACCTACATACACACATACAGTACATACATATATACCTACATACACACATACCTACATACACACATACAGTACATACATATATACCTACATACACACATACCTACATACACACATACAGTACATACATATATACCTACATACACACATACCTACATACACATACAGTACATACATACCTACCTACATACACACATACAGTACATACATATATACCTACATACACACATACCTACATACACACATACAGTACATACATACACACATACAGTACACACATACATACCTACCTACATATCGACATGCATACATACCTACATACACACACACACATACAGTACATACATACCTACCTACATACACACATACAGTACATACATATATACCTACATACACACATACAGTACATACATATATACCTACATACACACATACAGTACATACATACATACAGTGCATACATACCTACATACACACATACAGTGCACACATACATACCTACATACATACTGACATGCACATATACCTACATACACACATACAGTACATACATACATATAGTACACGCACACATACATACCTACCTACATATTGACATGCATACATACCTACCTACATACACACGTACATACACACACGTACAGTACAGTACATACATACATACATACATACACATACAGTACATACCTACCTACCTACATACATACATACATTCCTACCTACATATCGACATGCATACATACCTACATACACACATACAGTACATACATACATACCTACCTACCTACCTACACACATACATACATACCTACCTACATATCGACATGCATACATACCTACAAGGCAACATACAACATAACTACATACTTACATGCATACAGCAAATACATACATGCATACATACATACCTACCTACATACATACAGCAGGAAGAGGTGTTAAAGAGAGAGAGATCGCAAAGCTTTATAAAAACCAACACCTTTCTCTTTCTCTGTCAAGGTTAGCCAGGGAAGATAATACAATGATGTGTGAGCATGTGCTTGTGCATGTGGGGAAGGAAGAAGGGAGGGGGGTGACTCATCAAGATGAGTCATGTGCTGTGCTGGGTCACAGAGGTCCAGCTTATAGGAGAGGAGGAAGTGATGAGTGACAAAAGAACATTGGATGAGAATGGCCTGAATAGCTTACAAGGGCATAACATCTGGTGACCATATTATGCAGATCCAGGAGAAATTCATCAGGGATTCAGCAGCGAATCTAATTGAATTTCATAACTCTAAGGCTTGTAATATTTGTTTCTTACCAGCAGGTGCCCCCATACATATCATTTGGTATTTCTGAGAGGAACACAAAATGATTTCACCTCAGGAACTGAAACTGGGGACCGTGACAAGTGAAAGCAAAATGTCTGAGGTGACTTACATTACATTTTTATAGAAAAATGTGTTTATGTTCTGAGGTAACTTATATTTTTAATAGAAAAATGTGTTTATGTTCTGAGGTCACTTACATTACAGTTTTATAGAAAAATGTGTTTATGTTCTGAGGTCACTTACATTACATTTTTATAGAAAAAAGTGTTTATGTTCTGAGGTCACTTACATTACAGTTTTATAGAAAAATGTGTTTATGTTCTGAGGTCACTTATATTTTTATAGAAAAATGTGTTTATGTTCTGAGGTCACTTACATTAGTTTTATAGAAAAATGTGTTCATGTTCTGAGGTCACTTACATTAAATTTTTATAGAAAAATTTGTTTATGTTCTGAGGTCACTTACATTTTTATAGAAAAATGTGTTTATGTTCTGAGGTCACTTACATTACATTTTTATAGAAAAATGTGTATGTTCTGAGGTCACTTACATTACATTTTTATAGAAAAATGTGTTTATGTTCTGAGGTCACTTACATTACATTTTTATAGAAAAATGTGTTTATGTTCTGAGGTCACTTACATTACATTTTATAAGAAAAATGTGTTTATGTTCTGAGGTCATTTACATTTTTATAGAAAAATGTGTTTATGTTCTGAGGTCACTTACATTTTTATAGAAAAATGTGTTTATGTTCTGAGGTCACTTACATTTTTATAGAAAAATGTGTTTCTGTTCTGAGGTCACTTACATTAGAGTTTTATAGAAAAATGTGTTTATGTTCTGAGGTCACTTACATTACAGTTTTATAGAAAAATGTGTTTATGTTCTGAGGTCACTTACATTACATTTTTATAGAAAAACGTGTTTATGTTCTGAGGTCACTTACATTTTTATAGAAAAATGTGTTTATGTTCTGAGGTCACTTACATTAGAGTTTTATAGAAAAATGTGTTTATGTTCTGAGGTCACTTACATTACAGTTTTATAGAAAAATGTGTTTCTGTTCTGAGGTCACTTACATTACAGTTTTATAGAAAACTGTGTTCATGTTCTGAGGTCACTTACATTACATTTTTATAGAAAAATGTGTTTATGTTCTGAGGTCACTTACATTACATTTTATAAGAAAAATGTGTTTATGTTCTGAGGTCATTTACATTTTTATAGAAAAATGTGTTTATGTTCTGAGGTCACTTACATTTTTATAGAAAAATGTGTTTATGTTCTGAGGTCACTTACATTTTTATAGAAAAATGTGTTTCTGTTCTGAGGTCACTTACATTACAGTTTTATAGAAAAATGTGTTTATGTTCTGAGGTCACTTACATTACATTTTTATAGAAAAACGTGTTTATGTTCTGAGGTCACTTACATTACAGTTTTATAGAAAAATGTGTTTCTGTTCTGAGGTCACTTACATTACAGTTTTATAGAAAACTGTGTTCATGTTCTGAGGTCACTTACATTACATTTTTATAGAAAAATGTGTTTATGTTCTGAGGTCACTTACATTACATTTTTATAGAAAAATGTGTTTATGTTCTGAGGTCACTTACATTTTTATAGAAAAATGTGTTTATGTTCTGAGGCGCTGTGTTTGTGGACAGTGACATTTATGGGTCGATGGAAACAATTAAATACATTTTCATCGAAGCATTTCATAAACACACCACACTCCTGCCTTTCACTTAGAGCTTTCAATCCCTCCACTTTCTCTCCCTCCCATCTCTCTTTCCCCTGGAGAATAGGTGCAGATGAAAGGCTGACCTATTTCCTTGACGCCAGTGTTCTCACTTTCCATCTCCCTGATCTCTCCCTCTCCCCATCACACACTTCCTCCATCTCCCTGATCTCTCCCTCTCCATCACACACTTCCTCCATCTCCCTCATCTCTCCCTCTCCACCCTCTCCCCATCACACACTTCCTCCATCTCCCTGATCTCTCCCTCTCCACCCTCTCCCCATCACACACTTCCTCCATCTCCCTCATCTCTCCCTCTCCATCACACACTTCCTCCATCTCCCTCATCTCTCCCTCTCCACATCACACACTTCCTCCATCTCCCTCATCTCTCCCTCACACACTTCCTCCATCTCCCTCATTTCTCCCTCTCCATCACACACTTCCTCCATCTCCCTCATCTCTCCCTCTCCATCACACACTTCCTCCATCTCCCTGATCTCTCCCTCTCCACCCTCTCCCCATCACACACTTCCTCCATCTCCCTCATCTCTCCCTCTCCACCCTCTCTCCATCACACACTCCCTCATCTCTCCTTCTCCACCCTCTCTCCATCACACACTCCCTCATCTCTCCTTCTCCACACTCTCTCTATCACACACTCCCTCATCTCTCCTTCTCCACCCTCTCTCCATCACACACTCCCTCCATCTTAAGCCATAAACTCAGTCTCCCATCTTCTTGACAGGAAACACATCTGAAATATCAGATATGCAGACAAGAGAAATTATAAAATGTGATGAGACATTTTCTAATTATTGAAGATCAGAGAGCATCGCTACATGGTTTTAAAACTATTAGTTGCTAGGCAATAATTTGTCATCAGCTGAGTCAGACTTGGCGACTACTTTCTCCAAATTTAACTTTGTCTCGTCATGAGTCAGTGGTAGGAAGGAGTCTATACCCTTAGCAAAGGTGTTTCTGTCTTACATGAACGACACTAATGACAAACACACCTACACAGTTTGTCATTGGCAACTGTCTATGTTGGCTATATGACTCAGTGACAGGAGTTAGCAACATGAAGGTACAGTACAGCAGCATTCTAATCTACTCCATGTGGGATACTGACGAGTAGTGGGGCGATGTTGACTAGCTACACTGACTATGATGTTTCTCTCAACTCTCCTCACCGGTGCCAAGGAATGGGCAGTCAGTCAGTCACGTCTTGTAGATCATGGCTGTCTGATTTCTGGTGCTCCCGAGTAGGACAGCGGTCTAAGGCACTACATCTCATTGCTAGAGGCGTCACTACAGACCCTGGTTCGATTTCAGGCTGTATCACAACTGGCCGTGATTGGGAGTCCCATAGGGTGACGTACAATTGGCACAGCGTCGTCCAGGTTACAGTTTGGCCGGGATAGGACATCATTGTAAATAAGAATTTGTTCTTAACTGACTTGCCTAGTTAAATAAAGGTTTAAAAAAAATGTAAAATAAAGGTGATCCTGCCTTGTTTATTAATTATCACCCACAAACAGAACAGTGGTGTTTCAGAGGAGGGAAGAGGAGAAGAATGGAGAAGAGAGAGGAGCTGTGGGGAGGAGAGAAGCTGAGGAGTGGAGAGGGTGGCAGAGAGGAGAGGGAAGCTGTGGGGAGGAGAGAAGCTGAGGAATGGAGAGGGTGGCAAAGAGGAGATGGAAGCTGTGGGGAGGAGAGAAGCTGAGGAATGGAGAGGGTGGCAAAGAGGAGATGGAAGCTGTGGGGAGGAGAGAAGCTGAGGAATGGAGAGGGTGGCAAAGAGGAGATGGAAGCTGTGGGGAGGAGAGAAGCTGAGGAATGGAGAGGGTGGCAGAGAGGAGATGGAAGCTGTGGGGAGGAGAGAAGCTGAGGAGTGGAGAGGGTGGCAGAGAGGAGAGGGAAGCTGTGGGGAGGAGAGAAGCTGAGGAATGGAGAATGTGGCAAAGAGGAGATGGAAGCTGTGGGGAGGAGAGAAGCTGAGAAATGGAGAGGGTGGCAGAGTGGAGAGAGGAGCTATGGGGAGGAGGGAAGCTGAGGAGCGGAGAGGGTGGCAGAGAGAAGAGGGAAGCTGTGGGGAGGAGAGGGTGGCAGAGAGGAGAGAGGAGCTATGGGGAGGAGGGAAGCTGAGGAGTGGAGAGGGTGGCAGAGAGGAGAGAGGAGCTATGGGGAGGAGGGAAGCTGAGGAGTGGAGAGGGTGGCAGAGAGGAGAGAGGAGCTATGGGGAAGAGAGAAGCTGAGGAGTAGAGAGGGTGGCAGAGAGGAGAGAGGAGCTATGAGGAGGAGAGAAGTTGAGGAGTAGAGAGGGTGGCAGACAGGAGAGAGGAGCTATGGGGAAGAGAGAAGCTGAGGAGTAGAGAGGGTGGCAGAGAGGAGAGAGGAGCTATGAGGAGGAGAGAAGTTGAGGAGTAGAGAGGGTGGCAAAGAGGAGAGGGAAGGAAAGGGAAAGGGAGGTTGGGGTAGGGAAGGAGAGGGGGTAGAAGAGAGGCACATAGGAGAGGGGAGGAGAGGATAAGGAGGAAGATGAGAGGAAATGAGAGGGGAGATGGTAGGACAGGAGAGGAAAGGAATGGAGAGGTAGGCAGAGAGGAGTTGATGAGAGGGAGGAAGTCATAGAGGAGAGGGAGGCAGATAGGAGCTAAAGAGAGGAGAAGGCGGCAAAGAAGAGCTGAGGAGAGGAGATGGAGACAGACAGGAGCTGAGGAGAGGGGGGCAGAGAGGGGCTGAGGAGAAGGAGGAGACAGAGAGGAGAGGGAGGCAGAGAGGAGCTAAGTAGAGGAGGTTATAAATTAATAGTTTATATTTTCTGTCATTAGTGTCGATAGTACCGTACAAACAACAACATACAGATGCACATAAACATCCACAACATCACCCCTACCCAGAACCACCTGCTCACACCCCCATCTCCATCTCCTGGCTGCGCACTACTCCAGCACTATCATTAGATTTGCTGACGACACAACGTTGGTTAGCCTGATCACCGATGTCGATGAGACAGCCTATAAGGAGGAGATCAGTGACCTGGCAGTGTGGTGCCAGGATAATAACCACTCCCTTAAAGTCAGCAAGGCAAAGGAGCTGATCGTGGACCACAGGAAATGGAGGACCGATCATGCCCTCCATCCACATCAACGGGCTGTAGTGGAGCTACAAGTTCCTCGGTGTCCACATCATTAAGGAATGATCGTGGTCAACACACACCAACACAGTCGTGAAGAGAGCATGACAATGCCTCTTCCCCCTCAGGAGACTGAAAGGATTTGTCATGGGCCCTCAGATCCTCATAAAGTTCTACAGCTGCACCATTGAGAGCTGCATCCAAAAGCAAGGCGCTACAGAGGGTAGTGTGTACGACCCAGTACATCACTGGGGATGAGCTCCCTGCCATCCAGGACCTCTATATCAGGCTGTGTCAGAGGAAGGTCCGAAAAAGACTCCAGCCACTCAAGTCATAGTCTGTTCTTTCTGCTACTGCACGACAAGCGGAACCGGTGCACCAAGTCTGGAACCATCAGGAACCATCTGGAACCACCAAGCCATAAGACTGCTAAATAGTTAATCAAACCCGAAATATCTGCATTATTGGGAAGGGCCCGTAAAGTAAGCATTTCACTGTTAGTCTACACCTGTTGTTTACCAAGCATGACAAGTAAAATAAAACATCTACTCATTGATACAGTATATATCTTGGCTCTCTTTTGTTGTGCTGCTCTGCAGATAGAGGGGAACAATGGTCAATGTAATATATATATGTATTTTACTTTTACCCCCTTTTCACCCCAATCGGTAATTACAGTCTTGTCTCATCGCTGCAACTCCCGTACGGACTCTGGAGAGGCGAAGGTCGAGAGCCATGCATCCTCCGATACATAGCTTCTTCTCGGGAGGCCCCCAATGCAGGTAAAGCCTATAGCTCCAGAGATTAGATGTGTATGTGTGTGTGTGTCGGAGTGTGTCACCATGAGAGTAGGGGCTACAAGATGGGTGTGTGCAAGAGAGAGAGGGAGAGAGAGAAATAAAGTGAGAGAAAGAGAGACAGAGAGAGAGATGAGAGGATGAGAAGCAATGCAGAATACTGATGTGTTCTATTCTGTGAGAGTGAGGGGAGGTGGTGGAGGTGGTGATGAGGGGAGGTGGGAATGAGGGGATGATGGGAGGTGGTGATAAGGGGAGATGGTGATGAGGGGAGGTGGGGATGATGGGAGGTGGTGATGAGGGGATGAGGGGAGGTGGTGATGAGGGGAGGTGGTGATGGGAGGTGGTGATGAGGGGAGGTGGTCATGAGGGGAGGTGGGGATGAGGGGATGGTGGGAGGTGGTGATGAGGGGAGGTGGTGATGAGGGGAGGTGGGGAGGGGAGGTGGTGATGAGGGGAGGTGGGGAGGGGAGGTGGTGATGAGGGGAGGTGGGGATGAGGGGATGATGGGAGGTGGGGATGGGAGGTGGGGATGGGAGGTGGTGATGAGGGGAGGTGGGGAGGGGAGGTGGTGATGAGGGGAGGTGGTGATGGGAGGTGGTGATGAGGGGAGGTGGTGATGGGAGGTGGTGATGGGGGAGGTGGTGATGAGGGGAGGTGGTGATGGGAGGTGGTGATGAGGGGAGGTGGTGATGAGGGGAGGTGGTGATGAGGGGAGGTGGTGATGAGGGGAGGTGGGGATGTGAGGATGGTGGGAGGTGGTGATGAGGGGAGGTGGGGAGGGGAGGTGGTGATGAGGGGAGGTGGGGAGGGGAGGTGGTGATGAGGGGAGGTGGGGATGAGGGGAGGTGGGGATGAGGGGATGATGGGAGGTGGGGATGGGAGGTGGGGATGAGAGGTGGTGATGAGGGGAGGTGGGGATGGGAGGTGGTGATGAGGGGAGGTAGGGATGAGGGGAGGTGGGGATGAGGGGATGATGGGAGGTGGTGATGAGGGGAGGTGGGGATGAGGGGAGATGGGGATGATGGGAGGTGGTGATGATGGGAGGTGGTGATGATGGGAGGTGGTGATGGGAGGTGGGGATGAGGGGAGGTGGTGATGAGGGGAGGTGGGGATGGGAGGAGGTGGGGATGAGGGGAGGTGGGGATGAGGGGAGGTGGGGATGAGGGGATGATGGGGATGAGGGGAGATGGGGATGATGGGAGGTGGTGATGATGGGAGGTGGTGATGAGGGGAGGTGGGGATGAGGGGAGGTGGGGAGGGGAGGTGGGGAGGGGAGGTGGTGATGAGGGGAGGTGGGGATGGGAGGTGGTGATGAGGGGAGGTGGTGATGAGGGGAGGTGGGGCAGCAGGAGCTCTGTTGGTGAATGCTAAGCCCTGTGGGGTCTCCCCCACTGCAGATGATGTGCATGTAACCTGCAGCAAGGAGGAATGAACAGAGCCATGCTGGGGGGAGAGAGAGAGAAAGAGAAGACAAAGATTCACTAGTGATGCGGAAAGAAAATGACACAGGGGATGGTGTGGGTGCTCAACATGTACGGAAACAACCCCAGAACATCAAAGTGGCTTTACCAATTCAATTCAATTGACTTTATTGACATGGCAAGTTCATTATTACTTACATTGTCAAAGTATACATATTGAAAAAAAGAAGAAAAAATATATATATATATATATGTACATATTTCTATATAAATAAATGGTGTGACCAACAGCATTAATACTAGTAGCAGTGGACATGGGATTACCATTAACAACCAGTTGGCTGAGGGGACCGCGGATTGCACCTGGAGGTATTCATGGCGGAGGTGAGATAAGTGAGGCCCCGGTGTCTGGGAGAGAGGCTGCTCAGAAGTTACTCCAGCTTCGGCAGGGCTCCCTCAGTGTGGCAGACTATGAACCCAGAAGTTACTCCACCTTCAGCAGGACTCCCTCAGTGTGGCAGACTATGAACCCAGAAGTTACTCCACCTTCAGCAGGACACCCTCAGTGTGGCAGACTATGAACCCAGAAGTTACTCCACCTTCAGCAGGACTCCCTCAGTGTGGCAGACTATGAACCCAGAAGTTACTCCACCTTCAGCAGGACTCCCTCAGTGTGGCAGACTATGAACCCAGAAGTTACTCCACCTTCAGCAGGACACCCTCAGTGTGGCAGACTATGAACCCAGAAGTTACTCCAGCTTTGGCAGGACACCCTCAGTGTGGCAGACTATGAACCCAGAAGTTACTCCACCTTCAGCAGGACACCCTCAGTGTGACTCACTCGCCGCCAGTTGCGCAGATTCCTAGGGATGGTAGGGTACTATCGTACATTCTGTAAGAATTTCTCGACGGTAGTAGCTCCCCTTTCATCTCTGCTTAGTCCCAAGGTACCATTCAAGTGGTCCAAGGACTGTAACTACGCTTTTGAGTCCGCTAAAGCATTACTTTGTAGTGCCCCAGTGCTTGCCGCCCCCAACTTTGACAAACCTTTTAAGTTGGAGGTAGATGCAAGTATAGTGGGGGTGGGTGCGGTTCTCTTACAGGAAGATGAAGACGGAGTGGATTGGCCCGTCAGTTTCTTCTCCCGTAAGTTCAACTCGTGTCAGTCAAGATACTCTACAATTGAACAAGAGACGCTGGCTTTATTGCTTGTCTTACAGTTCTTTGAGGTATATGTGGGCTCCAGTGCCTTGCCTGTTATGGTCTTCACAGACCATAATCCGTTGGTGTTCTTGAAACAAATGTACAACCAGAACAGCCGCCTTATGCGGTGGGCTCTGATTGTGCAAAGATATAATGTACAGATAGCTTATGTGAAGGGCTCGGCGAATGTGGTTGCTGACGCTCTATCACGGGTTTACTAACTGGGGATACGTTGGCATTTGTTATTGCAAACCTAGGTTTGCAATTTTTGTTGTGGGCGTGTTACGTTCCCCAGATTATGTGTTGTAGTTTGTGTATTTACATGTGTTTATTTCAGGAAATGGCTTCCTGAAATCCCTCAAGCAGCTGATTGGTCAACTCCAGGGCTAATTGGAGAGCTGACCCCACCCCCTCGTCAAGACGCAGCTGTCTACAATTACCATTCCTTCTGAAGCTATATAAAAGCCAGTGTTCTGTTCAGGAGGGAGATCTTTTTGGAGAGAGATATTTTTGCAGACATTTTGTTAGATCTTTTTTTGTTAGAGATTTGTTAGAGATTTTGCTGGAGGTAGGGATTGCTGAGATTGATTGTGATAGAGGTTGATTTTGCTGGGAGTACATTGCTGGAAAGTGGTATGTTCTGTGAGTTTGTTGCTCAGATAGAGCTTATTTGACATCCTTTGTTTCTTAGTTTGTTTGTGAAATTGTTTAATATTCTGTTTCATTTGTTCCCAGGGGGGAAGGGGAAGGCACCTTGAGTGTTTAGGCAAGAGGCCCGCGGGCATACATATACCCGTAGCATATTCGCTGTCTAGGCACACTAGGTAAGACCTGGGCGGACCACCCCCTGTATTTTGGTTAGGGCACCAGGTGGTGCTAAATTAGGTAAGTAGTGGGTAGGCAGGTAAGATAGGAGAGGGGGGGGGGGGCTTTGAGATTGACTTTCTTTGCTTTGGTTCCGTCCAGCCCCTTTTCCCCATATTACCGTGTAAAGGAATAAAGTCCTTGTAAACGGTACCACATTCTGCCTGTTGTCATCCTTACTTGCACCTACAGTCCATACCTTTTTCGCTTCACGGAGAGTTTAGTTGTAGCAGGGTGTTGCGTTCCCTCTTCATAGAGGCGTGCGTGACAGTTCTGACTGAAACCGTCAGCAAGCACTTTGGTTAAGTATAGAGCACATTGTTCTGGAATACAAAGCAGAATCATGGCTTCTATACATTTCTACAGCTTCCCAGAGGTGGCTCTAGATATTAGATGGAGAAGAGAGGGTGAACTTTACGTATCATTTCCTTAACCACTGACCAGTGCTTTCAAGCCCTTAACTTGACTTATCTAACATCCTTTGTCCCTTTTAGAAGATGTGTATTTTGTACCCCTCTCTATCCCCTGGGCTTTTACTCCCTCCCTGTGTTGCTTCCTACCTTCATTACTAATGAATCATCGTTCCCTTCCTCCATCCTCTCCCCTCAGACACTGCAGACTCTCACTAAAACTCATTACAGACACATCAGCAGCCAACCAGAGGAGGAAGAAAACACAAATTAGCCTAGATACGTAGAAAGAGTGGTAGAGAAAGTGATTGTTAGAGAGAGGAATAGACAAAAGGAGAGAGAGAGAATACCAATTGAAGAATACAATACAAACTTGGCAGTCTGGTTGACAGCATTATGAATAAATGAATAACAAGAACAATATGTATCAAAAATCACATGCACAAGTAATGACAAGATTCTTTACAAAACATAGTTTCCGCCAATATCTCAAATTCAAAATGTGGGAGAATAGAGCCAAATTTACAATTTAAGCATCACTTAAATTGTCCAAATAGATATGTAGGGGAGGGTAGACAGTATGCAGATCTATTTGAATTGTAAATCTCTGTGTATTTGCTTTTTTCCGAGGGCTGGTCTGTCAGTAAATTGCATTTCTTAAACACATTTGCCAATGTTTGGCATACAGTACTTCAATGAATGAAGCCAGAATAAATACCTTAAAGTAAATATCTAATTTAATATTATGACTGAACTTGATTTGGTCAGTTGCAAATACAGCCTCAGTTAACCAATACAGCCTCTTCATAACAAGTAGGCTACCAGCATCACAAATGGGTAAGAGCCAGAGGGATTATCAAGGATCCCACATGGGGGATATCTCTTCTGAGTAAATCATTATTTCTCTGAGCTGTGATCTAGAGGAGAACAGGGCAGTGTCATAAATAGCACCCTATTCCCTACACAGTGCACTACTTTTGAACAGAGCCCTACGTCCGGATCAAAAGTTGGGCGCTATATAGGAAATAGGGTGCCATTTGGGATGCATCAATGGTTTCTGAGAGCTGTGATGAGAATAGGAGATGTTTTATCCCTCTAGTGACTGTCTGGTGATTGGAGAGGATGGTGCTAGTTAGATTTACGGCTCAGGTTACAGACACTGTTCATTATCACATAGTCACCTTACCCATCAGGGGTACATGTAACATCTATGACGGTTGAATAGCCTGGATTAAAAAACATTCAATGGGAATCCAATGACGATTGGTTTATGTTAAAATGACCAGGAAAACAATGTTCATACTGTTTATTGTTAATTCTTCATACAGACACTCCCACTTATTAATGTTATGCTTCAGTTGTTGCTACAATAACACAGCATTGATGCTTGTTGTTAGATATTTGAACTGTAAATTAAACATGATGACTTCCTAATATCACAGAATTTTGTGTCTAATTAATTACGGCTTGCTGAAGAAACAAACAACACTACCTCATAGCATAGGCCAAAGGCCACAGGAGATGGGGGGACATGGCAAGCAGAAATGGGATGTGCCTTTGGTTGTTCATCGATGTGTCATTCTGGTCATGTGCACCACAACCGATGTAGCGAGGTCGTTAGCTAAGCTAGCCACTTGTAGCTAGCCAGTAACTCTTCCAGTATGTGTTGACGTTATTTCACAGGATTTGTTTTTGGACGGAAGCTGTAGAGTTCAGTAAGAAATGGCACTTCATTAGACAAATATCTAATTCATCCATTTTTTAAAAGCATTAACTTACCTGGTATGATGGTGTATTGATCAGTTATAGAGTTTAAAGTCATTATTTTAGCGTTTTTGCCCAAAGTCGACCTTTAAAGTAACTGTCCAATGTTTCCAGATTTCTATTATAAAAAAATGGGAATTAAGTAT
The DNA here is from genome assembly GCF_002021735.2 of Oncorhynchus kisutch. NCBI lineage: Eukaryota > Metazoa > Chordata > Actinopteri > Salmoniformes > Salmonidae > Oncorhynchus > Oncorhynchus kisutch. The sequence goes on along the minus strand of NC_034188.2, from coordinate 66,425,972 downwards.
GTTAAAAAGAAGCTTTTCTATGTTGGAATGGTGTGGGCATAACCCAACAACAAAATGGTGTGGGCGTAACCCAACAACAGAATGGTGTGGGCGTAACCCAACAACAGAATGGTGTGGGCGTAACCCAACAACAGAATGGTGTGGGCGTAACCCAACAACAGAATGGTGTGGGCGTAACCCAACAACAGAATGGTGTGGGCGTAACCCAACAACAGAATGGTGTGGGCGTAACCCAACAACAGAATGGTGTAGGCGTAACCCAACAACAGAATGGTGTAGGCGTAACCCAACAACAGAATGGTGTGGGCGTAACCCAACAACAGAATGGTGTGGGCGTAACCCAACAACAGAATGGTGTAGGCGTAACCCAACAACAGAATGCTGTGGGTCAGTGACGATTTTAGCATGTAAATCTTGGTGGGGCAAAAAAATAAGTGGGATGCATGACAGCAAAGCCACAACACAACACTAAACAATACATTAATTGCACTATAACGGTGACGGTTACCACAAACTGTTAGGGCCTACATAAAGCTGTCCCAACAGCAGAGTCCCAACATCTTACCACCGCTACACCTGGCTATCAGCGGAACCTTGTCTGGCAATGAAACAGTTCATACAGCCTCATCCATCACCTTTTAAAAAATATAGCTGATATGGCTGACATTGCTTAAACAAATGTGGTTTCTAATGACAATTGAGACGTACAAACCAAGGCATAAGGGGACGACAAGTGGATAAGAGGCTATCCGTAATTTAAATTTAGACAATGCACGAGCTTGGACGGACAATATAACTAATAATATAATATAATCTATTTAGCACTTTTTAAATGTACATCGACAGAACAATTCAGAACATAGGCCGTTCTTAGTGTTTACAAACTGACATGTCACACGTATTAATGGAAAAATAACATGCAAAACAGGCAAGGCCCCCCCCACAAAAAAAAAAAATACATGATTTATTGATTTTGTGCAAGAAATGTGAGGCTCAAAACATGGCCTCACAGTGGTGTGGGTGTATACCGGTCAAAATAAACATTAATGTGAGTAGACCACTGATTGGCCAGCTCATCCTCCTCCCACTTCCACTGTTTTTAAAATACCCCTCGAAATACCCCACACGTGAGGCATAATAAGTCATGTCAAACTATGTAGAATAGCAGGAAAAAAATCATTTAAATTTATATATATATATTTATATATATATATTGGGAGGACACCCGACCCATTGTCTCCCCCAATATCTACACCACAATTTTGCCCTTGCCTCATGGTGTTCATCACTGCCTTTCAAAAAGTGCAAATGAGGGTCCTTACTACACCCCCTTCTCCCTTCATCCCTTTCTCCCTCCTCTTCCCCTAACGGAACCCTAAAGCATCCTCCCGTTGACTACATTTCCTCAGTGACGTAGGAGTCCACATACATAATCCATGTAGGTGATGCTTTTCGATGAATGAGTGCCCCCTCCCATCCCCATCACTAGTACTATAGCTTGTCTATAAAAACCGATGAATGAGTACCCCCTCCCATCCCCATCACTAGTACTATAGCTTGTCTATAAAAACCGATGAATGAGTACCCCCTCCCATCCCCATCACTAGTACTATAGCTTGTCTATAAAAACCGATGAATGAGTACCCCCTCCCATCCCCATCACTAGTACTATAGCTTGTCTATAAAAACCGATGAATGAGTGCCCCCTCCCATCCCCATCACTAGTACTATAGCTTGTCTATAAAAACCGATGAATGAGTACCCCCTCCCATCCCCATCACTAGTACTATAGCTTGTCTATAAAAACCGATGAATGAGTGCCCCCTCCCATCCCCATCACTAGTACTATAGCTTGTCTATAAAAACCGATGAATGAGTGCCCCCTCCCATCCCCATCACTAGTACTATAGCTTGTCTATAAAAACCGATGAATGAGTGCCCCCTCCCATCCCCATCACTAGTACTATAGCTTGTCTATAAAAACCGAATGCTGGGAGAGCCCACTGAATTTCACGGGTAGGCTACCCATGATGTGAAGGGGCAATATATATGGATAAATCAGAGAAGATGTTACCGATTATTATTATCTGATCTTCTGATATTCATAGTTATGATGCCATACCTATGTTTTTTAATCTAATGCACTTACATTTCAAATGGTAAACTACGGTCATAAAGAGAAGCATCGTTTTCAGTAGAATGGGCTCGGTTTCTACACAAGATGGGTAAGTGGTTTATTATTTTCCAGTGTGTATTGTTTGCATAATATTGTATATTTACTGTCACAGTTAAAAGTTTGTCAACCACGTGTTAAACAATAACACAAAAATGTAAATAATTCACGCGTGTTTAAATCAAAAAGACTGTAATTTACAAGCAAAAGTACTTTATTTCTTCATCCGAGCGTTGTCGTAAAACTACGGTAGATACAGAGAAAGTAAACGTTACTGCAGTGTGAGTCACTTTGGCACACATGTGCAGTGACAGTTGATAAGAAGAGGCGAATGTCCTGCGTGTTAACCAGCCAGTCAGCATCCCAGACCGAGCGCAGATAGCAAATCAAATCCCAGTTGATGCATTTCTGTTGTTTGGGTACCACCGAGTTAAGGCTTTCTGTTTGAAATCCTGACATCCATTCCCAATATTCAGAGTAGGCTACCACCTCGGTCTGTTAAAAAGGTAAAGTAGGCTAAACAGGATAATTCATTGCTATTGATGCAAAATTGCTATTGATCAACAGGCCAATCATGGAAACCTGTAGCCAATACAGTAGATGTAAACTACTAGGCTATTTTACATATCAACACGATAGAATCACATCAGAATATCACTGAGTGCATCATCCTGTCATTATACCCGTCTATCACTTCTTCATCTCTTCGCCAGCAATTTTTTTTCATGTTGAAATGGTATCGTGACGCGTTCTCGGGGTGAAGTCAATTCTGCGTCATTCCTGCGTACACGGAGACAACTTCCAATCAGAAGACTTTAAAGAGACAGCACGAGGCGTACATAGGTTCATCAACAGGAGTGCGAGCTCAACTCCCCCCTGCTCAGCTTGAGCAGAGCGAGGGAGATGAGGGAGGGGGTGAGAGGGAGCGCCAGCGCCTGGCGTGTCCTTTGAAATCTCCTCGAGGAGGTACTGTAACTCCTGTAGAACTGCACGGAATGACTTTGGGTTGAAAAACGATTCTCTCTGCTGATTAGTCTTCTCCTCGTTGCTGGATTCTATCCACACGGGGTACGAATGAAATGACATTGTAGGCTACTCAGAAGAACAAAGTCTCTTCTCCACCGAAAATGCGATTTGATCGTGGCTGTCCATGGTGCTGAAATTAGTTACCTAGCCTCTTGCTACTAAAACATTCATTGTCATTCAATGTCTTCCAGAGAAAGAAACGAGTCTACCCTGTAAGGAAAATAGGCTTATCGGACTGAGGTAACCTACTAGAGTGAACCATTTGTACGTGGTGCTGAAAGACCGGTACTCACTCGCCACAGTGTCTTGAAACAAGAGGTGGTAAACCTTGTACCTGACTCCTGAATATTGATATAGGAAATATAGGCTAATAAGACAATAAGCAGGCTACTTAATTCTTGAAAAATAACAACTAGACTCAGACTCTTAGACAACATACGCATGCTGGAGTCCTACTGTTCCCGTTCTTATTTGGCAATGTATCACTTCCGTCTGATCTTTAAGAGTCTTAGCTTTTGATTAGAAAATCGATTTGGCCAGCGGTGACTGTCAATATGCCCAATTAGGAACAAATGTGCAAAGCTATCGAAAAGAAGGTGAGCATTAATGGAGGTAGTTACAGTTGATAATTTATAGAGGTGTTTACGGTTCTTGTAACAAAAACTTGGCCATTTGATCTATGTCAGTGGGAGAATCTCAATTGTAGACTCCTGTGTCCTCGCTCCTTCTCAAAACCCATTGGAGCAAAAAGGTCAGAGGGGCGGGATCTATGGCTCTCTCATACAATGGGTTTTGAAAAGGAGGTGAGGAGTATGCAATTGATATACTCCCAGTGCGACTGACATAACACATTCTCTAGGTCAGACGGAACAAGATCTCTGGCCAGAGGCCCCAGACAGAACAGGAGCTCTGGCCAGAGGCGTCAGACAGAACAGGAGCTCTGGCTAGAGGCGTCAGACAGAACAGGAGCTCTGGCCAGAGGCGTCAGACAGAACAGGAGCTCTGGCCAGAGGCCCCAGACAGAACAGGAGCTCTGGCCAGAGGCCCCAGACAGAACAGGAGCTCTGGCCAGAGGCGTCAGACAGAACAGGAGCTCTGGCCAGAGGCGTCAGACAGAACAGGAGCTCTGGCCAGAGGCGTCAGACAGAACAGGAGCTCTGGCCAGAGGCGTCAGACAGAATAGGAGCTCTGGCCAGAGGCGTCAGACAGAACAGGAGCTCTGGCCAGAGGCATCAGACAGAACAGGAGCTCTGGCTAGAGGCATCAGACAGAACAGGAGCTCTGGCCAGAGGCGTCAGACAGAACAGGAGCTCTGGCTAGAGGCATCAGACAGAACAGGAGCTCTGGCCAGAGGCGTCAGACAGAACAGGAGCTCTGGCTAGAGGCATCAGACAGAACAGGAGCTCTGGCCAGAGGCGTCAGACAGAACAGGAGCTCTGGCCAGAGGCGTCAGACAGAACAGGAGCTCTGGCTAGAGGCATCAGACAGAACAGGAGCTCTGGCTAGAGTTGCGCAAGACAACTCCATCAGCATCACTAAAACTCTTGAAGCTGTATCACAGCCTATGGTCATAAGTGTCAAGGCCAGAGCCAGTGCACTTACACATCTCGGTTGTTGACTTGACGTCAGTATGACAGTGTTACTAAATAGAAAGCTTGCAGAACCCCACCAATCCCCCCTCTGTCCCACCATCCTTCAGCTGACTGAGTCACTCTAGTTAATCTGCATGGTAATCAATACTCAAAACACTCCGGGACAAATGGTCCATGTCTGCATACCAAACGGCACCCTATATAGTGCACTACTTTTGACAGTAGATCACTACAGTACGTGAGAAATATGGTGCCACCTGGGACGCAGGCCATGTCTGTAATCATGGACTATAGATAATGTTGATCCCTAGGCTACAGGGGCCCATCGGCCCCCGGTCACAGTTCCCTCATGTCATATGATCTGATTGTGTGTGACTAATGACGTAGAATGGACCATTACCATCTCTATGAAGTATAAAACTGATATGCATTAACCTGTGTATTAATTCAGTTGCACAAAAGAAGAATGTCAGCTGGTGCTTGTAATCTGATGCCTACAAGGTCAGTGTTATAACAAAATATTCCTCCACAGCATTGCTTTTTAAGAATGTCTTCAAGCTTATTTCTAAACTATCAAAAGTATAAACATGCATGTAATTGGTAATAATGTTGCATGCGTTTATGTTTTTGTTCCTATACATTGTGATATTTCAGATGTAGAAATGCAATGTGACTACCAATACAGTCAGTGCATCAATACCTTGGCTCTAGACTGCTTACTGCTTAAAACTCAGTGAAACTACAGTAACAGTCTACAGTCATGGCTACTGATGTCTGGCAAATCTCTACCCCGTCCATCCCACCCCCTTCAGATGTCTTCATGTGTATCCTTTGTGGATTGAGTGTGAAAGACAGAGAGCTAACATGTGTAGGAAGATACAGTGTGAAGGTTCTACTGCAAAGTCCTATTCTACAGTCTGTGGGGTCCCTCCACACACCAACAAGCCAATCCTCATTCACCATGTGTTCCACAGCAAATCTCGTTCTCCCGCTGTCTCCATGGTGACCGTGGCATTAGATTGTTACTGTAGAAACAGCACCACTGGTAACAGTCTACAGCCATGGTCGCTAGGGGACAAACCTGCATCACATTGACAAGGGTGTGTAAGGAAGGCTGTGTGACGAGTTCCTCAGAGAAAGACTGGAGACGTCTAAACACCCAAAGTGACCTTTGACCTTATGGGTATATTCTTTGATATTACGAGGTTGTGATAAGGGCACAGTGTTTGTTACCAGCACTTTGGTGCAAGGACTGACTAGGGTAACACGTCTGTTTAGAATATTGTGATTTGCTAAGGGAGCAACCAAGAAATGCAGAGATCTACATTTAGACAAATAGATGGCTCTGTTCAGGACAAGCCTGACATTTCAGCAGTTAGACAGTGCAGAAAGAGCCCAGCCCATTTGCAGTAGCATAATACAGGACATTGATTCCCCAGGACTGTGAAAGAGAACGTGAACTTGATGACTTGTGCATGATGATGATGGTGTTATCTGCATGCTGATGTTTTCTGCCTATTTAGACATTACCCTTAATCATTCAAGGATCCATCACAAATACATATTAAACACATATCCTTTAGTGGGGATGATATGTCCCATGAGCTGATATGAAGGAGATTCCTGTAGTTAGTGAGAATTTATCATCAGAGCACAGCCCTGGGTTGGGTACAGACCTATAGGCTAAAGATGAAAGACAGAGTGAAGAACAGGGAATGCACTGAACTCGAACATGTCATTTATTTTTCACCAGCCCACATAAGCCCCGGGTAGGAACAGACAGAGCAGTTCTGTAGAATACAGATCACTTCAAGAGCTACAATCAGGTCATCATGAGCGTATTGAAGTAGGCTTTTGTTTTCTGACTTCTTTCTTTATAGGTCATCACTTTTCTGCTGTACAGGTGGCTCTATCTGTTCTTCTATTTCCTACGTTCTCTGGTTGTCCACCTTTTTTTTAAACCTAAAAGCAACACAGTGTAATATAAATAAATGTTATGTATTCAATTAGCATTTTCTAAAATGGTGAACATGCATTTTGTCTTTGTCTATTTTTTTGTCCTGTTGACTTCTGTCTGCTTTGGAGTAACGTCATATACAGGTAACTGGCAGAATAACGGAAACACTTGAGGAAATGGGTATATGCCCCCATAGGATGGCAATGCCGTCATCCACAGGCATGAGTGGTCACTGAATGGTTTGAAGAGCATGAAAACGATGTAAACCACATGTCATGACCGTCTCAGTCACCAGATCTCAATCCAATTGAACACGTATGAGAGATTCTAGAGCGGCACCTGAAACAGCGTTTTCCACCACCATCAACAAAACACCAAATTATGGAATTTATCGTGGAAGAATCCCTCCAATAGAGTTGCAGACACTTGTAGAAACTATGCCAAAGTGCATTGAAGCTGTTCTGGTGGCTCGCGGTGACCCAACACCCTATTAAGACACGTTATGGTTGTGTTTCCTTTATTTTGGCAGTTACCTGTATATAAAGCGTCTCAGAGTAGGGGTGGTGATCTAGGATCAGGTCCCCCCTTATTCATTGTGATCTAAATGGCTAAACTGATCTTAAATCAGCACTTCTACTCTGAGACGCTTGATACATAGGGCCCTTGATAGGATCCGCATTACGTACACCCGTAGATGTGGGTTGAACGTCCTCCCAAGGCTGCTAGGCAGAGTGCATTCCTCATCAGTGAGAGTGGCCCTACTCCCTGGACTGTAAGAGGCTACATGCTGATGCTCCACTCTGACAGCACATAAACTCTTACTGTTCAGAGAGGAGGGCTCAGACTGGTGCCGGAACAGACAGACAGGAACCAGGGGTTTGATGAGTACCAATTTGTTCTACACATACACTATATATGTACAAAAGTATGTGGACACCCCTTCACATTTGTGGATTCGGCTATTTCAGTCACACCGGTTGCGTACAGGTGTATAAAATCGACGACACAGCCATGCAATCTCCATAGACAAACATCGGCAGTAGAATGGCCTTACTGAAGAGCTGTGACTTTCAACGTGGCATTGTCATAGGATGCCACCTTTCCAACAACTCAGTTCATCAAATGTCTGCCCTGCTGGAGCTGCCCCTGGTCAACAGTAAGTGCTGTTATTGTGAAGTGGAAACATCTAGGAGCAACAACGGCTCAGCCGTGAAGTGGTAGGCCACACAAGCTCGTGAAGTGCAGTGTGTGCAAAAATAGCCTGTCCTCGGTTGCAACACTCACTACCGAGTTCCAAACTGCCAAACTGCCTTGTTGGGACATCCATGAAATGGGTTTCCATGGCCAAGCAGCCGCACACAAGCCTAAGATCACCATGCACAATGCCAAAGGTCGGCTAGAGTGGTGTAAAGCTTGCCGCCATTGGACTCTGGAGCAGTGGAAACGCGTTCTCTGGAGTGATGACTCACACTTCACTAAGAACGCTGCCTTCCCCAATGCATAGTGCCAACTGTAAGGTTTGGTGGAGGAGGAATAATGGTCTGGGGCTGTTTTTCATGGTTCAGGCCCCTTAGTTCCAATGAAGGGAAATCTTAATGCTATAGCATACAATTACATTCTAGACAATTCTGTGCTTCCAACTTTGTGGCAACAGTTTGTGGAAGGCCCTTTCCTGTTTCAGCATGACAATGCCCCATGCACAAAGCAAGGTCCATACAGAAATTGGAAAAACTTGACTGGCCTGCACAGAGCGCTGACCTCAAACCCATTGACCAACTTTGTGATAAATTGGAATGCAGATTGCAGGCCAGGCCTAATCGCAGACTGCGAGCCAGGCCTAATTGTCAGTGCCCAACCTCACTAATGCTCTTGTGGCTGAATTGAAGCAAGTCCCTGCAGCAATGTTCCAACATCTTGTGGAAAGCCTTCCCAGAAGAGTGGAGGCTGTTATAGCAGCAAAGGGGGGACCAACTCCATATTAATGCCCATGATTTTGGAATGAGATGTTCAACATGCAGTTGTCCACATACTTTTGATCATGTAGTGTACCTTCAATAAGCTGTATAATACCTACCAATCATTACAACTTAGGACACTGTGGTTGTGTCCCAAATGGCCCTCAATGGGTCCTGCCCCTGGTCAGGGGAATATGGTGCCAATCGGGATGCAGCTGTAACAAAGTGAATGGCAGTAGCCTGAATGCCAGTAGTATCTTCTTTCCAGTCCTGAGACAGGCTGACCTTTCATCAGACTGAGGGGCACGACAACCACATGGTACTAATACTAATGTCTACTAGGGATTCTGTGTGTGGACTCTTCAGACTTTGCATAGGGGTTGAATGTGTGTGTGTAAAGGCTGGGGAAATGATTCTCCAATGATTATTACTATGGCACTGTAACAGTTAAGATTATGGCATGTCAGCAATTTAATAATGCCCTAAAGACACAGTTTGTCACTGAGGAGATTAAGTGTGAGGAAATGATTGAATTAAAGAGAAACTATGAAAGAAGAAGAACGCTGACAATGAAGCAGTCCTTTTCTACAGGTATTTAAAAGCACTAGTTACAGAGGTAATCCATGGCAGCATTGTGTTGGGGTGGCATTTGGCAGGCTGATAAGAGACAGGCTGACCTCCCACACAGAATTACTCATTTCTTTACAACACTTAATCTTTCTCCATCAAAGCCTTTTATCCAACCTCCTAACAACCTTCCTTCGCATTCCTATCTATTCTGTCCATGCCCACACACATTCTGCCCACAACCACACAGACATGAGCTTTATCTCACATTAACACTTACAGATCCCGATGGAGCTGAAAACACTGAGTAATCATTAACAATTATGACAATAAACTTCCCCCTTAGTTAACTTCCAGCACGATCTGGCTGTATGCTGATGATACATGTGTACTAATTATTTGGAAGAAGTTAGGCCTAGATGGTCCTTTTACAATGTATTCTTCCTTGATGATCAGTGTCATATCTTACCACGGATCTCCAGTCTAATTCCATTCTTCCGTCCTCCCCTCAGGAATGCCCACATTCAGCTGTTTATTTTCCTGCCAATGTGCCAAAGGCCTCACCCAGCCCTCAGCCTCCCAACCCCTTCTCCCAGCTCCCTGTCCCCAGTCTGTGGTCTCTGGTTGAGTCTGAAATGGCACCCTAATCCCTGCACCACATAGGGAATCGGTTGTGATTTGGGACGCAGCCTGCGTTCTCAGTCTTTAGGTCTGCAGCCAGAGGGCCAGATGTGGCAGCAGGATTTGTTCTGCCAAGACCTTGCCAGCCCTGCCACAGGGCCTCATAGAGATATAGAGATATCACCACACATATGAGGCTTCAAGCATTTTGGGCACAGTTATGTCATATAACATTGGGAAGATTAGATAATAAGGGATAGTATTACACATCATACAGTGGCAATCTATTTATTTAATCTATTCTCTTACATTTAGACTGAATATGCTTACAATCATATTATTTCCACAATAGATGAGATCCAACATTGAAAATGCTGCCACAAATGCCATGTTAACATACCAATTCAGCACAAAGAGATGAGCTCCACAGCATACTACATAATTACTACCCCTAATCACACAGTCTCACCCACATAATGAACAACCACATCTTCAAAATTCACCTGTAAAAAAAAAACAGATCCTCTTCTTTGTAGTGATATAATATTCAAAATGGAATATTCCAGAAGGTGTGGAGGGAGAGAGACCTTGAGCTGACTGTTACCCTCTAGTCAGAACAGGAGCCTGGCTCTTTTATACAGTCAACGGCCACGCCTGCTCTCCTCCAGCCCTGGCTGTCCCAGTCACATGTGGACATGGTCTGGAGTCCACACACATAGCCTCCAAGTCACCTTGGGGGGGAAAAAGCACAAAAACAAAGTTGCACAATCCCCTCCTCCCTCCCTTTGTTGTTGTGCAACTTGGCATAGACATTTAACTTTTATTTCAGATCTTCTGTAAAAACAGCTGAAGTGTGTCTGATGTTTGTAGATCTGTTCATATGTCTGTGTGAAAGAAAATAACTTTAACAACAACAGAAAGAGAAGGATGACAAAATGAAAGAGGTGGAGGAAGGATGACAAAATGAAAGAGGTGGAGGAAGGATGACATAATGAAAGAGGTGGAGGAAGGATGACAAAATGAAAGAGGTGGAGGAAGGATGACATAATGAAAGAGGTGGAGGAAGGATGACATAATGAAAGAGGTGGAGGAAGGATGACAAAATGAAAGAGGTGGAGGAAGGATGACAAAATGAAAATCAGTCCCTGTAAAATGACGTGTGACCTCTGAGTCTATATTCTGACCTCTGAGTGAATGTTCTGTACACAGGAGGGCAACAGGGACTGATGGGGTCATTGGATGAAGGGAGAGGAGAGGGAGGCTACTGTGACTCAGCTTCTCTGCTGTCATGAAAATAAATTAGTAGATAAATGCCTCACGTAGAGTGTTGCCTTTTCCCCAACAGATGACACACACACACACATACACACAGAAAAAAAACACAAAAAAACAAGCCCATACTAGTCTGAACGTAAGCAATCAGTTTGTGCAACACATCTTTGGGTTTTTACTAAAAGTTCTATATAAGATACAGCTAATAGTGTATATTAACATCTTAAAAGGTCACCTTTTTTTTATTGTTTTGGAGGATATCAATATTGCTGATGGTTTTATCACCATATAATGGTTTTGGGTGACAAACATAGGAACTGGGTTCCAATAAACACCAGCTGACCATACAACACAATGCACACTGATAGCAGTCAAACGTGATCCAGGACACCTGTTGTCATTGGGAATGACTTAGTCATGTGACACATGTGCATAGGAAGCTCATAAGCAGCCATAAGCCCTCTATAACCTCACCCTGGCCAATCCTGCCCTCGGGACAGCTGGCAGAAGAAACATGATGGCAGAAACATTTGATGAGAGACAGAGAGGAGGAGGGATGCCAAGGGAGATGGAGGAGAGTAGAGTCATATTCCCCACACATCTGGAAACAATTACACACACTGAATACAAAAAGCACACAGGGTTCTTGGAAGGACACCCCCAAGCACACTCACCCACTACACTGCCATACAAAACACTCTGATAAATCAATCCCCCATGAACTCTGGTGATTTAGCAGCTCTTTCAGATGGAGCTATAACACACCGGCTGTGCAGAGAGCTCCATCTAGTGACCACTGTATCCCACTACAGCTCTGTTCCAATAAACAAGCGGTGCAATACGTCTGATACAATACACTTCAGACCAAATGTGTTGATTTTTGTCACATAGCATGTTTTTCTGCATTTGGCCATATATGTGCATTGCTCCAGAGTCTCTGTGGAAGGCAAGTCTGAGAGCTGAGGTGGTGCAAATACTTGGGTGAGTTCAGTAACCAAGAAACACAAGCAAATAGTTTGAAACAGAGGAAGTACTACCTAGATATTGATTTAGAATGCTCACTTTTGCCTCCATTTGAAAACATTATTCCCTGCCTGTGCTTAATAAACACATCCCAGGGTTGTGGTAAGGTACAGTGCGATAGTGTTCATGTTTTCAAAGAGGTAGGTAGGGATTCTACGTGGGCAGGGTTCCACAAAATAAAATTGTGAACAGCTAAGAGACACTGGAAAGGGTATTCTGAGTTCAGCTTTGCTGATGGGATGTTAAACAGGTGTCCTGATTCTCTGTGGCCACTAAAGATCCCATGGCACTTATGGTAAGAGTAGGGGTGGTAACCCTGGTGTCCAGGCTAAATTCCCCATCTGGCCCTTATTACCATCATGGTCAGCTAATCATCCCCAGCTTACAATTGGCTCTTTCATCCCCCTCCTCTCCCCTGTAACTCTTCCCCAGGTTGTTGCTGTAAATGACAATGTGTTCTCAGTCAACCTACATGGTAAAATAAGGGTAAAATAAAAAAGAAATCCACAAAAGTTTACTAAGCTTAATTCAATTAGCTATTTTCTCCGCAAATCCTACAAGCATTAGGGAGGATTATTTTGCTGTTGAATCAATCTCCTGCCAAATCCCCACCTCCCAATGTCAATGATACATAAACCGATAGAGAACATTGCTTCTCGTGGTTCTATTCCAACCAACCAACAAGACAACAACCAGCAAACAAACACCTTTATAACTCAATAGCTAATCTTGTCAGGGAAATGTTGAGGTGTCGAGTATGGCGTAATGTGATATTACATACATACAGTGACGTAGCAAGTTACCCAAGCATTTCACTACACAAGCTAAATATGTGCATGTGACCAAAACATTTGATTTGAATAGAACATCGAGGACCTGGGCATCTGGTGGGACCAGCAGTATCTAGCACCTTTGGCTTTGTTTTGTCAGATGCGGAGGTGACTGATCTGAGTAGAAGCTGCAGCACAGCAGGTCTCGTCAGAGGGCCTTGTGACATCAGAGGGGTGCCGTACGTGTGACATCAAAGAGACTGTGGTAGATCACCAAGAGAGAGATGTACTCAGGGAACCAGCCTAGCTTAGGCCACATCACACACAGCTGTCAATCATCTCTAGTGAGTCAGTCTGAGAATGTTCCGTTGACAGACTCCGGTCATTAATAAATGAGTGGAGAGGTAGTTGTGACGGACTAGTACACAGCCCCAACCAGGACCCCCTGTCTGACATACTCTTCAAATTGCTCCTGCATGGTAGACATGTTAAATATAGCAGCACGTTCCATCATTTCTTCCTTTTTTAATTAAATCATGTTATTATATATTTTTTTAATTGATAAACTTGGCAAATGCAATACATACATTGTCAATTCAGCATAGTTTAATGTTGATTATTAGTCAGATATTTAAATATGAGTCATTGGACAGACAAGAACCGTATGAAGAGGGTGGCGAAGTTAACATGAACGTCCGATTGAATTTGTAATCTCTTCATTGTTACAAAGTATTTATTGTACGTAGAGTACCAGTCAAAGGTTTGGACACACCTACTCATTCAAGGGTTTTTCTTTATTTGTACTATTTTCTACATTGTAGAATAATAGTGAAGACATCAAAACTATGAAATAACACAAAAGAAGTGTTCAACAAATCTAAATATATTTTATATTCGAGTAGCCACCCTTTGCCTTGACAGCTTTACACACTCTTGGCATTCTCTCAACCAGAATCATGAGGAATGCTTTTCCAACAGCCTTGAAGGAGTTCCCACATATGCCGAGCAATTGTTGGCTGCTTACCCTTCACTCTGCAGTCCAACTCATCCCAAACCATCTCAATTTGGTTGAGGCAGGGTGATTGTGGAGGTCAGGTCATCTGATGCAGCACCATCACTCTCCTTCTTGGTCAAATAGCCCTTACACAGCCTGAAGGTGTGTTTTGGGTCATTGTCCTGTTGAAAAACAAATGATAGTCCCACTAAGCGTAAACCAGATGGGATGGCGTATCACCGCTGAATGCTGTGGTAGCCATGCTGGTTAAGTGTGCCTTGAATTCTAAATAAATCAGTGTCACCAGTGAAGCACCCCCACACCATCACACCTCCTCCTCCATACTTCATGGTGAGAACCACACATGCAGAGATCATCCGTTCTCCTACTCTGCGTCTCACAAAGACACAGCGGTTGGAACCAAACATCTCAAATTTGGACTCATCAGACCAAAGGACAGATTTCCACCGGTCTAATGTCCATTGCTCGTGTTTCTTGGCCCAAACAAGTCTCTTCTTCTTATTAGTGTCCTTTAGTAGCGGTTTCTTTGCAGCAATTCAACCACGAAGGCCTGATTCACGCAGTCTCCTCTAAACAGTTGATGTTGAGATGTCTGTTACTTGAAATCTGTGAAGCATTTATTTGGGTTGCAATTTCTGAGGCTGGTAACTCTAATGAACTTATTCTCTGCAACAGAGGTAACTCTGGGTCTTCCTTTCCAGTGGTAGTCCACATGAGAGCCAGTTTCATCATAGAACTTGCAGTTTCATCATAGTGCTTGATGGTTATAGCGACTGCACTTGAAGAAACTGATCTTCATGCCTCAAAGTAATGATACTGCTGTTTCCCTTTGCTTATTTGAGCTGTTCTTGCCATAATATGGACTTGGTCTTTTACCAAATAGGGCTATCTTCTGTATTACCACCACTACCTTGTCACAACACAACGGATCATCTAAAACATATTAAGGAAAGAAAGAAATTCCACAAATTAACTTTTAACACAGCACAATTGAAATGCATTCCTGGTGACTATCTCATGACGCTGGTTGAGAGAATGCCAAATCTGTCATCAAGGCAAAGGGTGGCTACTTTAAAGAATCTCAAATACAAAATATTTAGATTTTTTTAACACTTTTTTGGTTACTACATGATTCCATATGTGTTATTTCATAGTTTTGATGTCTTCACTATTATTCTACAATGTAATCAACATTAAACTATGCTAAAATAGTAGTAAATGAAGAAAAACCCTGGAATGAGTCAGTGTGTCCAAACCTTTGACTGTTACTGTAAAATATAATAGAAATAAAACAAGCTTGAAATGGAGAGAAACAGCATCTCATCTTTTGACCATATGAATTATCTTCTTTAATATAGTCTGTGGGTTAACAGTGTAAAGTGGTTGGCAGCTTCCTTCTGTTCCAGCGATAAGTGGCTTGTATTTAATCAAAGCCACCCACATCCCCTGGCATCTAACACAATCAACTCAGGGCCATCCTTCTGTATTCCTCTCTCTTTATTACCCCCACACACCAACTTATATCATTCTCCCCCCTCTCTCTTTCACAGAAAAATATACATGAATGCACACCCACTCACACACATTCCTGCACATATTCACCCTCTTCATACACAGACATACCGTGCCTCAGTTTCTCTGTGCTCAACACATACACACTTTACAAGGTAACAACCCTTAGATGCAGTATAGTCCATTCTGTCAGGACAACAACGGAGTAGTATCTGAGGTGAAGTGTCTCTGGTTCTCTGTATCCTGGGGGAGGTGAGGTGTTGAGCAGCGCTCAGAGTGAAAGCCCTCCTGTGGGTGGTAGATAGACTCACTCCCCTCTAGGCTGGCCTGGCTCCAACCGATTGCCATGATAAGAGCTGGTTGGCAGCCAGCACTGGTGGTGGTGTATGTGTCATTCTCCCTGACAGCCACAAGGAGCGCATTGGTTCTGTCCACACTGTTTAGACTGCTGTGAGGGAGCGGAGAGAGGGGCTGGCTGTGAGCCAGTCTTCTGTAGGGAAACAGTGGGAGAGAGTTAAGATTTGGGGCTGTGACAGTACCTACCCCTGATATTACTTACCCCTGATACGTTTAACATGTGTGGTCAGATGACAATAAAACGAATGTTCATAGCAAGGAAATATGAATCCAAAGGGAATGCATACATTTGACTGTTCACATTTAAAAGTCATTGTACAGAATTTACAACATAGTGTCAGATTATGTAACAATGAATCAACACAAATCAAATAAAACATTAAAAAATCATGAAATGTGCCCTGTTGTCAGTGTACCGCTGGGTGTCACCATGGTGATGTGCTTGCTCTCTGTCAGCTCTTCCATACAAGCCATGTGACTGACTCACACACACACACACACACACACACACACACACACACACACACACACACACACACACACACACGAGGCTTCAAGCACTTTGGGCACACACGTGGTTTCATCTCCTGCCCCCTTCCCCATCCATGTCATTCAACATCTGCCCTACTCACCTGTATCTGTTTGCGGGCGGGCCGAGCTGGTTGGTTGTCGGGGTGGTTGGGCGCCCATGGCCCCAGGCTCTGATTGGAGTAGAAGTCCATGGGGTACACCTCCTGCCAGCCCACCTGCTGCAGAGCCACAGCTGCCTGGTAGAGGAGGGGAGGGAGAGCAGAGAGGACAGGAGACCGAGAGGTGAAACATAGATTACCTGCACACACAGACAACACAACCAAGACAGAGTGCTCCCAGCACTCCGTTGATTTGTCCTGTTCTTTCACTACAGCCCATCTTACTGTACATAGCTCATAATCAGGGCCAGGGGCCAGTTCCATTTCAGTCCTTTTTCCATTAAACTATGTCATTCCTGAGCTGCCTATAGTTGTAATCAAGGTTTTATTTCAATTCATGATTTGAATCTCTATTCATTTCCACAAACGACTGGAATTGGTATGGCTTTCCCTGACATTGGTATGTCATTGAGGTAGGGAGTTGTCTGATGGAAAAGGCAGAAGTGTTAGTGTTGGTTGAGTAGAAACAGTGAAGGAGAGAAGAATTGTATGGAGCACAGCAGTATGCAGAAAACGATGGCACAACGTCTGACTTCACACACATGTGAAACAGGTGTCAAAATATTGAGTGTGGATGACAAGCGTGGATGTCACTTTATTTCTACCTACCTAACTGTGTCTACTTTCCAAATGGCACCCTATTCCCTTTATAGTGCACTATATAAGGAATAATCTTTATAGTGCACTATATAGGGAATAGCCTTTATAGTGCACTATATAGGGAATAACCTTTATAGTGCACTATATAGGGAATAGCCTTTATAGTGCACTATATAGGGAATAGCCTTTATAGTGCAATATATACAGTGGGGCAAAAAAGTATTTAGTTAGCCACCAATTGTGCTGACTAAATAGTTCTCCCACTTAAAAAGATGAGAGAGGCCTGTCATTTTCATCATAGGTACACTTCAACTATGACAGAGAAAATGAGAAAAAAAATCCAGAAAATCACATTGTAGGATTTTTAATGAATTTATTTGCAAATTATGGTGGAAAATAAGTATTTGGTCAATAACAAAAGTTTCTCAATACTTTGTTATATACCCTTTGTTGGCAATGACAGAGGTCAAACGTTTTCTGTAAGTCTTCACAAGGTTTTCACACACTGTTGCTGGTATTTTGGCCCATTCCTCCACGCAGATCTCCAGTGATGTTTTGGGGCTGTTGCTGGGCAAAACGGACTTTCAACTCCCTCCAAAGATTTTCTATGGGGTTGAGATCTGAAGACTGGCTAGGCCACTCCAGGACCTTGAAATGCTTCTTACGAAGCCACTCCTTCGTTGCCCGGGCGGTGTGTTTGGGATCATTGTCATGCTGAAAGACCCAGCCACGTTTCATCTTCAATGCCCTTAATGATGGAAGGTTTTCACTCAAAATCTCACGATACATGGCCCCATTCATTCTTTCCTTTACACGGATCAGTCCTGGTAACTTTGCAGAAAAACAGCCCCAAAGCATGATGTTTCCCCCCATGCTTCACAGTAGGTATGGTGTTCTTTGGATGCCACTCAGCATTCTTTGTCCTCCAAACATGACGAGTTGAGTTTTTACCAAAAAGTTATATTTTGGTTTCATCTGACCATATGACATTCTCCCAATCTTCTTCTAGATCATCCAAATGCTCTCTAGCAAACTTCAGACGGGCCTGGACATGTACTGGCTTAAGCAGGGGGACACGTCTGGCACTGCAGGATTTGAGTACCTGCCGGCGTAGTGTGTTACTGATGGTAGGCTTTGTTACTTTGGTCCCAGCTCTCTGCAGGTCATTCACTAGGTAGTCATTCACTAGGTGTGGTTCTGGGATTTTTTTGTCCCCGTTCTTGTGATCATTTTGATCCCACGGGGGGAGATCTTGCGTGGAGCCCCAGATCGAGGGAGATTATCAGTGGTCTTGTATGTCTTCCATTTCCTAATAATTGCTCCCACAGTTGATTTCTTCAAACCAAGCTGCTTACCTATTGCAGATTCAGTCTTTGCTATCATGTTAAGCCATGTCCATACTAGAGCCAGGATAATACCAGTATCGCAATACTCGTTAATATCGTGGCAAGGAAACAAAACACAAAGCAGATTTAACTTCTTTAGGAAAACAGCTCTAATGTTGGAAACAAACATCATTATGTTGTCATCCAGAGTCACATGTATTTATTCTTACCAAGCTATAGCACACAATATTCTACATACAGCAAGGACCAAAGTGTTTGGTCTGCTTCGTGTTTTCATTTTTGCCATGGAAAAAATATTGCAATACAGGCATCATCACAGCCCTGGCCAATAATGTCATTGATTTTATCAATCACAAATTGTTCTTTCTTATCTCCCTCCCCCCCTCCCTTCCCGCCCTCCCTCCCTCCCCCTCTCTGTGTAAACTAGCTGCTACTGCTAAACCCTCTGCTGACAGGAGGCAAGTGTGTCTTATTGACTATAAATATAACATGAGATGCTCTGAAAATAACCACTGCTCCCTCTCCTCCCATATCTCTCTCTTCCTCATCTCCGAATGCCACAGAGGAAAGCGGAGCACACAGACACAGATACAGTCGGTTAGCATGGATGACAAGAGGTGAATTAACTTATCAAACATACACACCACTGCAGACGGCGCAAAGCATGTATATGTATTGATACTATTTGAAAAAGGTCTGTCAGGGAAGCCAAGGCACATTTTACTAGAAACCTTCTGAACACAAATTGACATCAGGGAGGGATCTTATTAGTGGGTGAATCACAGTCACAAACCATCTACAGCATTAGTCAATATCATAGTAGCAGCGTAGGATTGGACATGTAAACAGGCATGATCACACAGATATGGAATGTACTGACATTGGACCACAGCTTAATATATGACCATGATGATCATCCTGCTAATTATCATACCAGGTGCACATTTCCTGTTTAGAAACTAACCAAATATCTAGTTTATATTCTATATAAACTGTACATTTTAAGCATATGACTCATTTCTCATTTCATATAACTCATTATTCGAAAAAATTATGACTGATAGTGCTTACATTAACACCTCTTCATGTCTCTAAAACGCAGACCACATCATATTCACACCCCTGTGCTTGTTATCACTGTGCAACCAATGCCTGTCTTAAGGGATGCACTACCTCAGCAGGAGCACACAAACAATCATTTGCTTATCAGATCCATCTCTTTCTAGTTAAAAAAACAAGCTGCAGCTGGAATGCAGTGTGATGAGGCCACCATCGGGGGGAGCTGTTCTGCTGTGCTGTGGTGCTAGTGTACACTATAGTCAGTCAGTGAGAGAGAGAGAGAGAGAGAGAGAGAGAGAGCTCATCCCTTGGCAGTAGTACTGTAGATTACTTTATCACTGACCTCAACCCAGAGTCCCTCAGAGTGTTCACAGTCAGCCCACTAACACCCCTATCAGATCACAGCAAAATCACAGTCTACCTGAAGAGTGTCATGACTGTCCATGAGAATCTAAATAGGTCAGATCAGGTTTGCAATGAATAACTTCAATCAGACCCCCTCTCACCTGCAGAGGAAGAACTAGTGGGGATTAACAACTCGCGGCCTGTTGTAAATCAAGGGGAGAAGATTCAGGTCTCCCTCTCCAAATTCACCAAAGGAATGTGCTTGGTCTCAACAGACCTTTTTCCCCCTGAAACTGTAACACGTTCAAAAGCAACTACTGGAATAATATTTCTAACATAGAATGTGGGGAATGGTCCGAGGCGATCTATAGAAGACTAATGTCATTTTGTCCGTTATTCTGTGACGTCATTAAACATGTTAAAAAGGAACTACTGTAACTTGAAAAGTAAACCCAGAACATACACACAGTTTCCATACTATGCGTTGTGCATGTAATATGAAGAATGATGAAAGTGTTTTGTTAAGAGAGGGATGTGATTGGAGAAGCTATAAGAGATCATGTTATTTTTTTACAACTGTACACAGTAAGTAGCCACTGCTAGAGTGAGGTCAGAGAGCGTGTCGGCCTGTCGGAACCGCCCCTTTACTACACACTGTAGCAATGATGAGTTAAGAAAAAACACAGACCAGAAAAGCGTGAAGCTGCAGGTGCACATTTTAAGTGGTTTGAACTTTGAATCTCAACACGAGTTAGAGACGATAAACTTACCCGACTTACAATCACTGGTACGGCTGATTAGCTGTCCTAAGTAAAGTATCTTCCAAAGTGAATTTAAGTAGGACAAACCTACTACTCTGCTCAAACCATCGTATTACGCTACTCTCATCCACCCACCGGGAACCATTGACACGGCTGGCTAGCCCACCTTCAAAGAAGCATCTTCAAGATGAATGGAAGGAGAATTAACTCTGTAGTTCTGTCCAGGACTACACAAACAAGCCCCCAGATACCGACTACACGACAAGCCCCCAGATACCGACTACACGACAAGCCCCCAGATACCGACTACACGACAAGCCCCCAGATACCGACTACACGACAAGCCCCCAGATACCGACTACACGACAAGCCCCCAGATACCGACTACACGACAAGCCCCCAGATACAGACTACACGACAAGCCCCCAGATACCGACTACACGACAAGCCCCCAGATACTGACTACACGACAAGCCCACAGATACCGACTACACGACAAGCCCCCAGATACCGACTACACGACAAGCCCCCAGATACCGACTACACGACAAGCACACAGATACCGACTACACGACAAGCCCCCAGATACCGACTACACGACAAGCCCCCAGATACAGACTACACGACAAGCCCCCAGATACCGACTACACGACAAGCCCCCAGATACTGACTACACGACAAGCCCCCAGATACCGACTACACGACAAGCCCCCAGATACAGACTACACGACAAGCCCCCAGATACCGGACAACAACAGAGAAGGACAACAGTAGAAGACTTGCCGTAACCATTTCGGACAATCAGAACCTTACAAGGCTGCCCTGTTCACCGAGAGATCCAGCAAACACAGGCATTTCACGTAAATACAGTCCTGATTTCTTACTCAAAGAGGGTGGTGGTTCGTGTGCAAAGTACATGATTAGTGTAGAGGAGAGTAGTTTCTAAATGTACCAATGTTTGGTGTCTCTCTCTCCATCTCTTCTTTAACAAGCATCAATGTTGTTGTCATTCCGCTAGTCATCTGTTTCCAGCGTATTACGCTTCCAGTCAATAACAGATGCAAAGTGTGAAAGCATCCAAACCAAAGGAACTGCACAATATTAAGAAATGCTATAGATGGAAGTAGTGTAGAAACCTACCGAAAAACATTTAGGCAACAACAAATTCAATCCCTTTGAGACAACTTCCTGGACAAAACATTTCACTGTAATAGTGAAGGTGTAAACTTGGCAGTAGAAAGCCTAAACAGTATATTTGACCTTTCAGCTTCCCTGTCAAATCTAAAAATGTCAAGCAGACAACCTAAGAAGAATAATAACAATGACAAACAGTTTGATGAAGAATGCAAAAATGTAAGAAAGAAATTGAGAAACCTATCCAACCAAAAACATACAGACCCAGAAAACCTGAGTCTACGCCTTCACTATGATGAATCACTAAAACAATACAGAAATACACTACGGAAAAAGAAGGAACATCACGTCAGAAGCCAGCTCAATGCAATTGAAGAATCCATAGAATCTAACCACTTCTGGGAAAATTGGGACACATTAAACAAACAACAACACGAAGAGTTATCTATCCAAAACAGAGATGTGTGGATAAACCCCTTCTCCAATCTTTGTGGATATATAACAAATAACAAACAGCCAGGACAGCAACACAATTAGACCCAATCAAACCACAAGAAAAAAAGAAAAAATGACTTGACACATTGGAAAGAATCAACAAAGAAACGGAGCAAACTAGAATGCTATTTGGCCCCAAACAGAGAGTACACAGTGGCAGAATACCTGACCACCGTGATCCAAAATTAAGGAAAGCTTTGACTATGTAAAGACTCAGTGAGCATCAAATGTATTTATATAGCCCTTCTTACATCAGCTGATATCTCAAAGTGCTGTACAGAAACCCAGCCTAAAACCCCAAACAGCAAGCAATGCAGGTGTAGAAGCACAGCTCTCAAGAGAAGATGAGGTGGAAACTGAGCTGCACTTCCTAACCTCCTGCCAAATGTATGACCATATTAGAGACCCATATGTCCCTCAGATTACACAGACCCATAAAGAATTTGAAAACAAAACCAATTTTGATAAACTCCCATATCTACTGGGTGAAATACCACAGTGTACAATCACAGCAGCAAGATTTGTGACCTGCCACAAGAAAAGGGCAACCAGAACAAACACCATTGTAAATCCAACCCATATTTATTTTCCCCTTTGTACTTCAAATATTTGCACATCGCTACAACACTGTATATAGACATAACATGACATTTGAAATGTCTTTATTCTTTTGGAACTTGTGTGAGTAATATTTACTGTTCACTTTTTATTATTTATTTCACTTTTGTTTATCCATTTCACTTGCTTTGGCAATATAAAGATATGTTTCCCAAGCCAATAAAGCCCCTTGAATTGAGAGAGAGTGCGAGAGAGAGCACACAAGAGAGAGAGAGAGAGTACGAGAGAGTGTGAGCGAGAGAGCACGCGAGAGAGAGAGTGCGAGAGAGAGAACACGCGAGAGAGCACACGAGAGAGAACACGCGAGAGAGCACGCGAGAGAGAGTGTGAGAGAGAACACGCGAGAGAGTGTGAGAGAGCACACGAGAGAGCACGCGAGAGAGAGAACACGCGAGAGAGCACATGAGAGAGCACGCGAGAGAGAGTGTGAGAGAGAACACGCGAGAGAGTACACGAGAGAGAACACATGAGAGAGCACACGAGAGAGCACACGAGAGAGCACATGAGAGAGCACATGAGAGCACACGAGAGAGCACACGAGAGAGCACGCGAGAGAGAACACGCGAGAGAGAGTGTGAGAGAGAACACGCGAGAGAGAGTGAGAGAGAGCACGCGAGAGAGTACACGAGAGAGAACACGCGAGAGAGCACATGAGAGAGCACATGAGAGAGCACATGAGAGAGCACATGAGAGAGCACATGAGAGAGCACATGAGAGAGCACGCGAGAGAGAACACGCGAGAGAGAGTGTGAGAGAGAGCACGCGAGAGAGAGAAAAGAGAGAGAACATAGGGGCTCCTACTGCATAGCTGTCTCCGTGCCTGCCTCTCTCCCCAGCCATATCCAGCCAGCCTGCCTCTCTCCCTAGCCCCAGCCTGCCTGCCTGCCTCTCTCCCTAGCCCCAGCCAGCCTGCCTCTCTCCCTAGCCCCAGCCAGGCTGCCTGCCTGCCTCTCTCCCTAGCCCCAGCCAGCCTGCCTGCCTCTCTCCCTAGCCCCAGCCAGCCTGCCTGCCTCTCTCTCTCCCTAGCCCCAGCCAGCCTGCCTGCCTCTCTCCCTAGCCCCAGCCAGCCTGCCTGCCTCTCTCCCTAGCCCCAGCCAGCCTGCCTGCCTCTCTCCCTAGCCCCAGCCTGCCTGCCTGCCTCTCTCCCTAGCCCCAGCCAGCCTGCCTGCCTCTCTCCCTAGCCCCAGCCAGCCTGCCTGCCTCTCTCCCTAGCCCCAGCCCCAGCCAGCCTGCCTGCCTCTCTCCCTAGCCCCAGCCAGCCTGCCTGCCTCTCTCCCTAGCCCCAGCCAGCCTGCCTGCCTCTCTCCCTAGCCCCAGCCAGCCTGCCTGCCTCTCTCCCTAGCCCCAGCCAGCCTGCCTGCCTCTCTCCCTATCCCCAGCCCCAGCCAGCCTGCCTGCCTGCCTCTCTCCCTATCCCCAGCCCCAGCCAGCCTGCCTGCCTCTCTCCCTATCCCCAGCCCCAGCCAGCCTGCCTGCCTCTCTCCCTATCCCCAGCCCCAGCCAGCCTGCCTGCCTCTCTCCCTATCCCCAGCCCCAGCCCCAGCCAGCCTGCCTCTCTCCCCAGCCCCAGCCAGCCAGCCTGCCTCTCTCCCTAGCCCCAGCCAGCCTGCCTGCCTCTCTCCCTATCCCCAGCCAGCCTGCCTGCCTCTCTCCCTATCCCCAGCCCCAGCCAGCCTGCCTGCGTCTCTCCCTATCCCCAGCCCCAGCCAGCCTGCCTGCCTCTCTCCCTATCCCCAGCCCCAGCCAGCCTGCCTGCCTCTCTCCCTATCCAGCCAGCCAGCCTGCCTCTCTCCCTATCCAGCCAGCCTACCAGCCTCTTTCCCAGCCAGCCTGCCTGCCTGCCTGCCTCTCTCCCTATCCCCAGCCCCAGCCAGCCTGCCTGTCCTCAGCCCCATCAACCCTACCTGCCTGCTCTGAGACAAGCAGCACTGATGAGCCCCTGCAATGTTAACACTAGACATCAGAACATGAGGTTATTTTCCCACATTTATCACAGGGTGTGAGTTCCTACACAACAACGCCTGCTCCGAGGGAGAAAAGTCATTTGAAGAGTGTGTATGTGTGTGTGTATGCTTGCACGCTCTTGTCCTCTTTTGATAGTGAATGACAGCAGCAGACAGTGTGGATCGTGGCGAGCTGTTGTAAGACGCCTGTTTACCTCATAGGGAGACAGCAGGGGTTTGGAGAAGGCTGTGCCCCAATCAATGGAGAGACGCGGGCAAGCGATCTGGACCCACCTGCAAGGAGAGAGAGAACATCAGAGAGAGAGAGAACATCAGAGAGAGAGAGAACATCAGAGAGAGAGAGACAGAGAGACAGAGAGAGAGAGAGAGAGAGAGAGAGATTGCATTAAAGAGGCAGTGCATATCTCAGATAGCAGGGTGGGTAGGTCCATGATGTGAATCTGTGCTGCTGCATTGGGCTGCAGGCAGCTCTGCCTCCACCTGATCTCCTGCATATGTTAGAGGATCTGTCCTGATTCACTCTGAACACAAAACACACTCTGCATTCATTCATCATACCAGGGGGAGAAAGGAAGGATGCTGAGGAGACAGGGAGAGGAGGGGAGAGGAGGAACACAAACAGGGAGAGGTGGTAGGTGTGATAGGAGGAGAAATGGAGGAAAGAGGGAGTTAGGTGAGCTTGAATAAAAAGCTGCACTAGCCCAGTCTCCACGGAGCTAGCCTACATAGCAAGACAGACAGAGGGGAGGGGGGCTGGGAGTTTGCTAGAGGGAGAGAGACAAAGAAAGATGGAGAGAGGGAGGGGTGATGGAAAAGAAAGGTGAGAGAGAGAGAGGGATTGGCAGTGAGACGTGTTTATCTTAGTGATTGTGTGAGTGAAGGATGTAAACAGCTGGGGGGAGAATGGAGGGAGGAGAGGCAGAGCGGGGTTAAAGAGGTTAGCTTTCACAAATCAATGCTATCCACAGCTCCATCTCCACGGTGACAGCCCCTCCCTGTACCGTCTATCTCCAAACACAGACAGCCACCAGGAATACACCAGACACATTTATGGATTCAGCTGTATTCACATGGACACAGTAAGGAATGAGAGTGCACACATCTTGCTAGATTTCAATACAAATATATGGATTCAGAATCTGTGCACAGGTGTACAGAAAGGTGGGGAGGGAGAAAGATGCTAGCTCTAAAACACTGCATCGTGCAACATCTTCAGGGATACCTTCACAAGTTAAACGTCAACTGCTGCAGAAGTGTAAAAACGTAATGAATGCGTATTCACCAGTCTAATTTGGAAGGCAGATAATTGAGACGTTTCCCCAGCCATTAGTTTTGAAAGTAGTGCTCATAAGCCAAAAGTGGTCCCAGAGAATTGTGCACCATGCCATTGCCCCCCCCCCCCCCCCTGCCTGTCCACTGAGCCATTGGGCCCACCCTCCAACCTCATTGGATAACGCTGGGCAAAATGTAGGGAAAATGGCACAACACAACTTAAAGAAAACAGTCACTATCAAACTAGGAATTTCATGGATAATTAATGTAAGACAGTAATTCTGCTCATAGATTATGCATGTATGAACCACACATTGACACATCCAGCCCAAAGCGGGAGGTTTAAAACATACTTTCTTCGTAGCCAAAGTACCGGAGCATGTCTTTAAGGCAAGCAATGAGTGGATGGGAGTGGAGGAGAGAGACGCGAAGGACAGAAGATGAAGGGAGGAGGATTTGACAATCTCTACTTCCCTCTTTAGGAGCAGTTTCTTAACAGATTGGCCTGGGAGCATGTGTTGTGCCACACTGGCTAGGAACCCAGCACGCCACACAATTCAATTTACAGCCAATATCTGAGCTAAGATCTTCCTAACTCACCGCAGAACCCTCACCACAGGGCATAGACTGAGAGATGGATAAAGAGAGAGAGTGAGGGAGAGATGGGGAGAGGGAGATGGAAGAGAAAAGAGAGAGAGAGGGGTTGCTACAGGAAGAGGTAAAGATAACTCCAGTCACAGTCTACTACAGCAACTCCCTCTGAATGTGTCCCCATTCCCCCTGTCCATTTCCTAGCAGCCCTCTGGGTGTAGGGAAACAGGAAGTTCTAGTCATGCCCTGTGAAGGAGACCATCAGTAAGTGAATAGAATCCTGATGACTCTCTGTGAATGGGGGACCCTGCAGTGAGCTGGGGTAGAGGGAGGACAGCCTGATAAGCAGACTTAATGAGAGGGAAGGGTACCACACTCAGCTTGCATCCTGAATGGCACCTTTTCCCTGTATAGAAGCGCTACCTTTGACCAGAGCCCTAGAGACCCTGGTGAAAAGTAGCGCACTAAATAGGGAATAGGGTACCATTTGGGAGGCAGAGAGGGTTGGGGTGACCACAGAACCTAAAGGGTTCCCCAGTGTTCCCAGTGTGAACTAAGGCCCTGTCCCTGTCCCGCTACATTAGCTTCTCTGGTACATTAGCCCCAGTAACAGCTAGGATGCATCCCAAATGACACCCTATTCCCTCTACAGCAAACGTCTCTGGTCAAAAGAAGTGCACAATATAGGGTATAGGGTGACTTTTGGGATGCACCCTTAGGCAGACCTCCCTCCACCTGCAAGGCTGCTGCCCTTTAGTTATCCCAGCAGCCTGGACCAAGACAGGCAATAACAATTAACCTCTTCTCTCCATATCTCAGGAAAATGGTCACTTTAATCAAATAAAAAAGATTAAAACAGGAAAGTTGATTGGAATGTGGGTGAAGAGGAAATGCAAATGATTTGCGGTAAAATGACATAACACATTGCAGAGTATTTGCGAACCAGTTGAGATAAGTGTGTATGGGTCTGCCAGATATCTGCACAATGGTTCAAATCAGGCTGGAATCTAATTACACACTTTAAAGTGTTTGCTAATGGTTTCTCTGTATGTCGGAGTGTGTGTGTGGTGTGTCACTAATGGGAGAGAAAGGCTGGGGGGTGGGTCCTCTCCGCTGCACTGTGTGGGCTAGTACACCTTCCCTCTCTCCCTCCCTTCTCTTTCTGCACTCCTCTACACTCCTCTCCACAGCCAGACTGCACTGCCTTTCATTCTGTGCCCACAGGTAAGCACTGTCCCCAATGTGGGTTCAGAACACAAACAAAACTTTCTTTCAAAGGATGCATCTTGAAGTGTCTGGCTTTAAGACTTTTTGTGATTTCTGTTTGTCTACCGTAGGGTGTTTGTGTTTTTGTCAAACCCAGGAATCAATGGAGGTAGAAACTCTCCGCCAAAACTCATTCCAAATACTGGTGGGCTAAATAGAGGAATGTTCAGAGAATCCCAACCAACACTGAGTTAGACCAGTGGTTCTGTCTAGGCTCGTCATCTCCTGCTGTGGGCCAATCTCACTCATCTTCCTGACCATTCCGGATTGACTACCTAAAAAAGTTAATCTCATACACATAATTAACAACCACTTAGTCTCTCTTAGCTCTTTCATACACAGATAAAGATCCCACTAATGTATCATGCTTCTTTTAACCCGGGGGGGGGGGGGGATACCTATGGGGGGGATACCTAGTCATGATTCCTGCATTTGTTTGTTACCAAAATACAGGTATCGGGTCTGTGTAAACGGTTCTCTGCAAGTAAATTGATTTACACTTCCATTGTTTAACACCTCCTCAATTTGCAATGCAAACAGCCCCCATGGTTTAGCAAGATGCCCATCCCAATTTGCCAGTTGTATAAAAGGGGTACGTAGTATAAAAGGGGTACGTAGTATAAAAGGGGTACGTTGTATAAAAGGGGTACGTAGTATAAAAGGGGTAGGTTGTATAAAAGGGGTACGTAGTATAAAAGGGGTACGTAGTATAAAAGGGGTACGTAGTATAAAAGGGGTACGTAGTATAAAAGGGGTACGTTGTATAAAAGGGGTACGTTGTATAAAAGGGGTACGTTGTATAAAAGGGGTACGTTGTATAAAAGGGGTACATTGTATAAAAGGGGTACATTGTATAAAAGGGGTACGTTGTATAAAATTGGTACATTGTATAAAAGGGGTACGTTGTATAAAAGGGGTACGTTGTATAAAAGGGGTACATTGTATAAAAGGGGTACGTTGTATAAAAGGGGTATGTTGTATAAAAGGGGTACGTTGTATAATAATTGAGGTAGGTTGTATAAAAGGGGTACGTTGTATAAAAGGGGTACATAATATAAAAGGGGTATACTTGTAAGAAAGTGGTAAATAATATACCACATCTTCTGTCTGAAATATGTATTTCTGATCAGGCCTCTACTCTAACACCTCTGCAGAGCCACTTC
The DNA here is from genome assembly GCF_002021735.2 of Oncorhynchus kisutch. Lineage (NCBI taxonomy): Eukaryota > Metazoa > Chordata > Actinopteri > Salmoniformes > Salmonidae > Oncorhynchus > Oncorhynchus kisutch. Next base: position 66,396,829 of record NC_034188.2, on the reverse strand, counting down.
AGGACCATTCTCATTATCTGGGGTCCTGCTGAGAGCCGTGTATCACTGAGATAGCCCTGTAATGTCAGCCATCACGCCATTCCTGTCACGTCTTCACTGTAACATAACACTTTGAATGTCATTCCTGTAACGTCCTCCCTGTGACCCCAGTCTACCCTTTGGCATCATAGGGCTGAAACAAAAGGGATGATGACTGCGTACTGACTGCGAGCCCTGTTGAGTCACCCGTGTTACGTCAACCCTGTGATATCATTAACTTTGTGTCTGTCAGACCCATGACGCCAGTCAGCCCTGTCACTATCTACTGACTGAGCGACCCTAGTCTGGCAGCTCTCCGCATAACATTTGAAAAGCAGTTATTTTGCATCCCACTCTGAGCTCTTAATTTACGGCCTCTGAGCTGTCTAAATAGGTGCCTGTGAATCGCCTGTGAATATTTTGTCCAGTTTGAGTCGTGCCAGGCTTATGAATTCCCTGTTTTGCGTAACTGCCTTAGTGGTGAGATCACAGCACCAAAGAAAACAAGAGCAGCAAACACCTCCTTTTATCACGCTCTCCCCTGTTTCAACACAACCTCCTCAACTACCTCTGTCCCCTGCTCTCTCTCCCTCCTTCGGTCTCTCCTTCTGTCCCTCCTTCACACACTCCTCCCTCACACACCACACTACTCATTACTCCACAGTGAGAGGCCAATCTGCTGAGAGTGTGGACTGTGGAGAATGTGTGCATTTGTGTGTCTCAGAGAGCCCTTCTGCACATCAGTGTCTCACTGCCTCCTCCTTGCCCTCTTCTTTCTGCCAGACAGACAGACAGTCATAGAAATCAAAGCGACTTGAGCTTGAAGCACGAGCGGTTTCACTTTACAAACTTTTGGAGTTTTCTTTTCAAGATATAATGACTGTGCCTCGCTGGATAACAGTGTCGGATGACAGAGCTATTCAGATGGCGTCTCTCTGTGTATATCAGGGATATGTATCAAAGACAAGAGGACAAGTCTCAAAACATTCTCACTGCCTTTCACCGTGTGTGTGTGTGTGTGTGTGTGTGTGTGTGTGTGTGTGTGTGTGTGTTGGTGTGTGTGTTGGTGTGTGTTGGTGTGTGTGTTGGTGTGTGTGTTGGTGTGTGTGTTGGTGTGTGTGTTGGTGTGTGTGTTGGTGTGTGCGTTGGTGTGTGTGTTGGTGTGTGTGTGCGCTGTAGACTCACGCATCCACTTCTGCCATCAGGTCCAGCTTGCTGGGGAAAATCTCAGACAGCAGCACTCGAGTGAAGGACTTGCCAAGAGACTCAAGCTTGGATTCCAGGTGCTATGATGGAAAGACAGAGAGAAACAGAGAGAGAGAGAAATATAAAGAGTGAGGGAGTGATGAGAGTAGGAGGACGGAGAGAGGGAGAGTATGGTCACACTAGCTTCGAGCCCACACGAAGAACACGTGTGTGTGTTTGTGCAGGCCTTGGACTCACAAGAGACCGGTCTGTGTTGCCTGCCTATACAGCTACACACACACACACACACACACACACTGCCACTCGTTCTGCTGTTCCACTAGAGGGTCATTCAAAAGTCCTTCAGAGCTCCCCAGCCTAGTGTTTCTTAGTTAGTTAACCAGCTAATAATAATAATATGGCTAATTAACACAGCTAGCTCTCAATGATGGAGCCCAGTGATACTGGAGAAAACAACACAATAACATCACTAGATAAAACACACCACCACCCAATAACATCAACATATTAAACACATCACCACCCAATAACATCTCTAGATAAAACACATCACCACCCAATAACATCACTAGATAAAACACATCACCACCCAATAACATCAACATATTAAACACATCACCACCCAATAACATCACTAGATAAAACGCATCACCACCCAATAACATCAACATATTAAACACATCACCACCCAATAACATCAACATATTAAACACATCACCACCCAATAACATCAACATATGAAACACATCACCACCCAATAACATCTCTAGATAAAACACATCACCACCCAATAACATCACTAGATAAAACACATCACCACCCAATAACATCAACATATTAAACACATCACCACCCAATAACATCACTAGATAAAACACATCACCACCCAATAACATCAACATATTAAACACATCACCACCCAATAACATCACTAGATAAAACGCATCACCACCCAATAACATCAACATATTAAACACACCACCACCCAATAACATCAACATATGAAACACATCACCACCCAATAACATCACTAGATAAAACGCATCACCACCCAATAACATCAACATATTAAACACATCACCACCCAATAACATCTCTAGATAAAACACATCACCACCCAATAACATCACTAGATAAAACACATCACCACCCAATAACATCAACATATTAAACACATCACCACCCAATAACATCAACATATTAAACACATCACCACCCAATAACATCAACATATTAAACACATCACCACCCAATAACATCACCAGATAAAACACATCACCACCCAATAACATCACTAGATAACACATCACCACCCAATAACATCAACATATTAAACACATCACCACCCAATAACATCACTAGATAAAACACCTCACCACCCAATAACATCAACATATTAAACACCCAATAACATCACTAGATAAAACACATCACCACCCAATAACATCAACATATTAAACACATCACCACCCAATAACATCTCTAGATAAAACACATCACCACCCAATAACATCACTAGATAAAACACATCACCACCCAATAACATCAACATATTAAACACATCACCATCCAATAACATCAACATATTAAACACATCACCACCCAATAACATCTCTAGATAAAACACATCACCACCCAATAACATCACTAGATAAAACACATCACCACCCAATAACATCAACATATTAAACACATCACCACCCAATAACCTCACTAGATAACATAACACCACCCAATAACATCACTAGATAAAACACATCACCACCCAATAACATCAACATATTAAACACATCACCACCCAATAACATCAACATATTAAACACATCACCACCCAATAACATCACTAGATAACACAACACCACCCAATAACATCACTAGATAAAACACATCACCACCCAATAACATCAACATATTAAAACACAACACCACCCAATAACATCAACATATTAAACACATCACCACCCAATAACATCTCTAGATAAAACACATCACCACCCAATAACATCAACATATTAAACACATCACCACCCAATAACATCACTAGATAAAAGTGTTGAGCCAGTTCAGGGACCGGGCTTCCTTCTGTGTTGGTGAATGTCTTTGAAGAGGGCCCGCTGGACCAAGTGTTAAGACCGTGTTCAGAACGTCAACTTCCAAAAGATTCCCTAACGGTTAGCATAGAGAGATAAACCTCTACAGGCAGCCACACTGAGATTCTCTGTTCTCTAGTGGGTTATTTCTCACTCTTTACTATGACAGCCTGGGTTGTTTTCAGTGATTATACAGTCCTGTCCAGACCACCCAATAACATCAACATATTAAACACATCACCACCCAATAACATCACTAGATAAAACACATCACCACCCAATAACATCAACATATGAAACACATCACCACCCAATAACATCACTAGATAAAACACATCACCACCCAATAACATCAACATATTAAACACATCACCACCCAATAACATCTCTAGATAAAACACATCACCACCCAATAACATCACTAGATAAAACACATCACCACCCAATAACATCAACATATTAAACACATCACCACCCAATAACATCAACATATTAAACACATCACCACCCAATAACATCACTAGATAAAACACATCACCACCCAATAACATCAACATATTAAACACAACACCACCCAATAACATCAACATATTAAACACATCACCACCCAATAACATCAACATATTAAACACATCACCACCCAATAACATCACTAGATAAAAGTGTTGAGCCAGTTCAGGGACCGGGCTTCCTTCTGTGTTGGTGAATGTCTTTGAAGAGGGCCCGCTGGACCAAGTGTTAAGACCGTGTTCAGAACGTCAACTTCCAAAAGATTCCCTAACGGTTAGCATAGAGAGATAAACCTCTACAGGCAGCCACACTGAGATTCTCTGTTCTCTGGTGGGTTATTTCTCACTCTTTACTATGACAGCCTGGGTTGTTTTCAGTGATTATACAGTCCTGTCCAGACAAAGGGATATCACACAACTCAACCACTTAATCTAAACACTGGCCCAATGAGGGGTAGAACTAGTGACACTACTGTAAGAAAGTAGAAAGACATTCTATTGGAGTCCCTTCATCTCTCTGTCTGACTACTGTATGTGGATAAGACGCAAAGTTTTCATACAGGTTTGAAAATTGGGGGGAAATGACAAGAGAAACCTGGGTTTGGTTTTAAAATATCATCTGACAGCAAGAGGAGAGGAGAGATGACAGAAAACGCTATGCTTCCCTCAGTCTCTCTCGGTCTCTTCCTCCCAGCATACCAATTAGAGAAAAGAATGAGGCGAGGACGTGGAGGAAGAATCCCAAACAAAGTCAAACACAACGCATGAGAGGAAAACAAAAAGCGGACAGATCAAACGGAGAAGAGAACAAAGGGAAGAGTGCTGAGAGGGGGGGGGGCAGGCTTGAGAGCAGACTAGGGATCCAACAACCCCCCCATGTAGGACCGATCGATGAAGACCCCCAGGCACACCCCAGCCAAATGCCAACTGATGGAGGTAGCGGTGTGTGTATGGAGGGGTGTGGTTCGGCTTTACACTCTATAGTCTTCAAAGGTGCATTTAGCTGCTTGTCTGAGTAACAGAGAAGCTGTGCCCCACAAAACGTATTACACATCATTGTATATGTGAAGGTCTCAGAGTGTGAGGGAGAGGTAGAATCAGGATAAGTGTGAAATCTCTGAGATGCAGGCTCATACCTCCATGACCTTAGGGTTGCCCTGCCGGCCCAGCGTGCCCAGGATCAGGCCCCATCTCTGGGCAGAGCGAGCTTTGTCGATGGCCTGGAGCCGGATGGACCGCATGGCTTCATGGTCATAGTACTCCCTGGAAAATATCTTACTGTACGGGTCGTACCTAAACACACACGTGTATGCACACACACACACACACACACAACATGCATATTAGTGTGTATTGTTCACAACAGGTTACCTCGAGGATAGACAGGCAAGAAGAGAAAATCCAATCATGAAAATCCATCAAGTATTAAGGCAGTTATCTGAGAGAAAATAGTGGCATTTTAGAGAATCTAATCTTTCTCTCTCTACCAGGAGAGCTCAGCTCAGCACATCTTGAGATTATCATCTTGTTTATTAGAAAGCCTGAGAGGAGGGCAGTAGTGCATACGTTCATAACACAAACACAATTTCACTTCACAAACAAGATCTCATATAAATACTGTTTCACGCCAATACAGCTGAGTGGAAATGACACCATAAAGACAACCTCCAACAAGGTGAACCATGTCACATTAATCTTGTGTATTACTGACAATAATGACATTCTGCAATCTATGTCAGACTCATCCACAGCGGTACACTGTATATTTATATACTTTATCGAATGTTAGGTTTGGTTGGAGATCTGATAACATTCCATATCAAAAATAAGCAAAAGTCGAGAAAATTAGAAAGGGGGCAAATACTTATTCACAGTACTGTACATAGTACACACAGTGAATGATTAGCTCTTTACACTTGTACCAGTATACGGGTTGAAAATAGCGCCTAAATTGGACCGCGGTGGCTGTACAGTAACATGCAGTACATTACGTCAGAGCTCAAGGTCTCCCGCTTCACAGCACACTATTGGTTTTGACTGACAGTGGTTCTGAACACCGTGCACGACAAGAAGTTGCCCCCATCCCTCCAGTTAATTGGGCAACTTCTGCAAATGTTTGGTTGTCTGAGTTCGGAAATACAGCAACACTTCACGGCACAACGCCTCTCCCCATGTGACCTACTTGTGTGTATGTACTGACATGTATGTGGAACTGATAGATGCACACACACACACACACACACTACACGCTACATTAAATGTATGTGAATTGTAAAGTCTTATCTGTAATGTCTTTTTCGTTATGTGTCAGAGCCCAGTAAGGCTAGCTGTCGCCATAGGCGTCGGCTAGTTGGGATCCTAAGAAATCAAATGTATGATCTGCTTCTCTGAATTGCCTTGTGAAAGCCTAACACTGTAAGATCGTACTTTGCTAACCAAATTGGCAATATAACACGCTTTCAAATCATGCCCACCTGACCAGATTGCGATTTCTAATGGAGCGTTTTTGGAATGCGTAAACAACAACAGTAATTATGTAAAGGCAGGGGTGCAGGGCTGTGTTCCAAACAAAACTTAGTCGGATTCCTCTAGTTCCTCAACATAGCACCTTATAGTTGACTTCTTTGAGTCATAAAAGTGCATTGAAATTATTTAGGAACTGTGCACACTTTGCAAAGGTGTCTGATAACTTGGAGATAGCAGTTAGACCTCTCACTCAAACCCTTGTCATTGTTTTGTCTTATGTTGCACCCACCCCAAATTTTCCAGGAATATTCTTATCATGTTGCTGAATGTATACAGAGTATTTTCTGATTTCGTTATCTTCAAATGCAGCCAAAAGTACAGTAAATGTAAAATGCACATAAAATCAACAGTGTAATGTTTGGATTCGGTCTTGTGCTAATAATTTTCCCATAATCTCCAAACTGTTCCCTTTTGATGGTTATGTATAGGATTTCGATATTTCTTCTCTAAGACACATTTAAATTGAGCCCTATCCATATAGGCTGATTCCCACGAGGGTAAAGGGTTAAAGTTATTTACCTGTAGGCAGGTATCTCTGGATTTGCAATCATGATGGACTCCAGATGGAACCTGCCATCTCCCAGGTAGCTATAAATACAAACACATCAACACACAGAGACACAGGATGAGAGAGATACAAACACAGTAAGACAGATACACTCCCTGCTGGCAAGCATACCTGCTGTGGAACAACAATACAAATCCGTCCCATCTCTCCCTCACCTCTCTCCCTGCCCATTCCTCCTCTATCACTCTCACCCTTCTCTTTCACACACTCTCTCGCACTCACTCTCTCGCACTCTCTCTCTCCCCCTCCTGGTGGAACAAAGTGGTCTCAGCGGACCTATGCCTGGGGTTTAGGGGTTCAAGGTGTGACCAGAGGCTTCTGATGTATAGGAACACCATCACACAGCACCCCTGTGATGGCCCCATGTTGTTTATCCACTACCAGGCTTTCTCAGTTAACCCAGGGGGTGTTATTAGTTGGACCGCCTAGACCCGTGATGGGGCAGGGTTCAACGGGAGCACACGCAAGCACGACACACACACACCATCATTATCATCCCATGGGGTGTGCTGGGAGGAGGCCTGCTATTGGTTGAGTGAGGGGTCTAGGCCTCTCTGTTACCGTGGCAAGTCCGCAGAGGCCCAGGGGGAGACAGAGACAATTAGAGGAGCTAATTAGCCAGCGTTTAGGAAAGTGTGTGTGGAACAGGCTGTGGGTGAGCTTCCACAGGGACACCCAGGAGCCACAACTAACCTCCACACAGGCAGGCAGGCCTGCATGCATGCATACACACACACAAAATAACACATACCCACTAGTGGTGCAGGGATTGACTCATATCTGCAGTCCCTGGGGTTATATCTGGGTTTAGGGTCATGAAATATTGTATGGATGAAGGGCAGGTGGCTGGCGGATTGAATACAGAGAAAACAATGCATCAAAAATGCATAATTATTGTGCAATTCATGTCTACAGGCTACACTGAGGTTCATCTTCCATGATTTTTATCTGCCGTTAGTGTGTACGGCTACGTTAGTGTGTACGGCTACGTTAGTGTGTACGGCTACGTTAGTGTGTACGGCTACGTTAGTGTGTAAGGCTACGCATTAGGGCTTAAACCTATATGCACCAAATACATAACCAATTGCAAAATGCTTTTGGAAACTTGGGCATAAATAGTTAACGTCAATCCATTGAGCAAAAAGGACAATGTCAGAGTTCATTTCAATAAGAGAAAAGCTATAAAATGGAGAATTGAAAATAAAGAGAAGGGTGGGCCAAAACAGTAGTGTATTGTTTGGGAAAGATGTTCTGTGTGCTGATTGTGAGGTGCCATAAATTTGGACGCAAGACCGGTACGTCAAGGGAGCTATACAGGTCAGATGGTAAAATTGAATAGTAACTGAAAACTGACTGTAGATCTATAACTTAGGCGGGGCCTAACAAAAACCTGAAATCATCATGAGGGGCTTCAGTGGTTCGTGGATCTGTGTACCCACATCCACATCTATACCACATCCATATCTATACCCACATCTATATCTATACCCACATCCATACCCACATATATACCCACATCCATATCCATACCCACATATATACCCACATCCATATCTATACCCACATCTATACCCATATCCATACCACATCTATATCTATACCCACATCCATACCCACATCCATACCACATCTATATCTATACCCACATATATACCCACATCCATATCTATACCCACATCCATACCCACATCCATATCTATACCCACATCCATATCTATACACACATCTATATCCATACCCACATCCATATCCATACCCACATCCATATCTATACCCACATCCATATCCATATCCATACCCACATCCATACCCACATCCATATCTATACACCACATCCATATCTATACCCACATCCATATCCATACCCACATCCATATCCACATCCATACCAACATCCATATCTATACCTACATCCATACCCACATCCACATCCATATCCAAACCCACATCCATACCCACATCCATATCTATACACCACATCCATATCTATACCCACATCCATATCTATACCCACGTCCATATCCACACCCACATCCATTTCTATACCTACATCCATACCCACATCCACATCTATACCCACATCCATATCCATACCCACATCCATATCTATACCCACATCCATATCCACATCCATATCGAAACCCACATCCATACCCATATCCATACCCACATCCATATCTATACACCACATCCATATCTATACCCACATCCATATCTATACCCACATCCATACCCACATCCATATCTATACACCACATCCATATCTATACCCACGTCCATATCCACATCCATACCCACATCCATATCTATACCTACATCCATACCCACATCCACATCTATACCCACATCCATATCCATACCCATATCCATACCCATACCCACATCCATATCTATACACAACATCCATATCTATACACCACATCCATATCTATACCCACATCCATACCTATACCCACATCCATACCTATACCCACATCCATACCTATACCCACATCCATACCTATACCCACATCCATACCTACATCCATATCTATACCCATATCCACATCCATATCTATACCCACATCCATATCCACATCCATACCCACATCCATATCTATACCCACATCCATATCTACATCCATACCCACATCCATATCCATACCAACATCCATATCTATACCCACATCCATACCCTCATCCATATCCATACCCACATCCATATCCATACCCACATCCGTATCTATACACCACATCCTTATCTATACCCACATCCATATCCATACCCACATCCATATCTATACCCACATCCATATCCATACATACATCTATACCCACATCCATATGTATACCCACATCCATACCCACACCCACATCCATACCCAAATCCATACCCGCATTCATATCCATACCTACATCCATACCCACATCCATATCTATACCCACATCCATATCAATACCCACATCCATATCAATACCCACATCCATATCCATATCCACATCTATACCCACATCCATATCCACATCCATATCTATACCCACATCCATACACACGCCCACATCCATACCAACATCCATATCCATACCTACATCCATATCCATACCTACATCCATACCCATATCCATATCTATACACCACATCCTTATCTATACCCACATCCATATCTATACCCACATCCACATCCATACCCACATCCACATCCATATCCATTCCCACATCCATATCTATACACCACATCCTTATCTATACCCACATCCATATCCACATCCATATCTATACCCACATACATATCCACATCCATATCTATACCCACATCCATATCCACATCCACATCTATACCCACATCCATAGTTATACTCATATCCATACCCACATCCATATCCATACCTACATCCATATCCATACCCCACATCCATATCCAAACCCACATCCATATCTATACCCTCATCCATATCTATACCCACATCCATATCTATACCCACATCCATATCCATACCCACATCCATATCCACATCCATACCCACATGCATATCCATATCCATACCCACATCCATATCCATACCCACATCCATATCTATACCCACATCCATACCCACATCCATATCTATACCTACATCCATATCCACATCCATATCTATACCAGCATCAATATCCACATCCATACCTATACCCACATCATTACCTATACCCACATCCATACCTATACCAACATCCATACCTATACCCACATCCATACCTATACCCACATCCATACCTATACCCACTTCCATATCTATACCCACTTCCATATCTATACCCACTTCCATATCTATACCTACATCCATACCCACATCCATACCTATACCCACATCCATATCCACATCCATATCTATACCCACATCCATACCCATACGCACATCCATATCCATACCCACATCCATATCTATACCCACATCCATACGCACATCCATATCCATACCCACATCCATATCTATACCCACATCCATATCTATACCCACATCCACATCTATACCCACTTCCATATCTATACCTACATCCATACCCACATCTACATCCATATCCATACCCACATCCATATCTACATCCATACCCACATCCACATCCATACCCACATCCATATCTATACCAACATCCATACCCATACCCATACCCACATCCATACCCATACCCACATCCATATCTATACCCACATCCATATCCATACCTACATCTATACCCACATCCATACCAACATCCATATCTATACCCACATCCATATCCATACCTAGATCCACATCCATACCCAACATCCATATCCATATCTATACCCACATCCATATCCATACCCACATCCATATCCAAACCCACATCCATATCCAAACCCACATCCATATCCATACCTACATCCATATCCATATCCACATCCATATTTATACCCACATCCATATCCATACCTATATCCATATCCATACCCACATGCATATCCACATCCATATCTATACCCACATCCATACCCACATCCATATCTATACCCACATCCATATCTATACCCACATCCATATCTATACCCACATCCATACCCACATCCATACCAAATCCATATCTATACCCACATCCATATCCATACCCACATGCATATCCATATCCATACCCACATGCATATCCATATCAATATCCACATCAATATCCACATCCATATCAATATCCACATCTACACCCACATCCATAACCATACCCACATCCATATCTATACCAGCATCAATATCCACATCCATATCTATACCAGCATCAATATCCACATCCATATCTATACCCACATCCACACCTATACCCACATTCATACCTATACCCACATTCATACCTATACCCACATCCATACCTATACCCACATCCATACCGATACCCACATCCATACCGATACCCACATCCATATCGATACCCACATCCATATCTATACCCACATCCATATCTATACCCACATCCATATCTATACCCACATCCATATCTATACCTACATCCATACCCACATCTACATCCATACCCACATCCACATCCACATCCATATCTATACCAGCATCAATATCCACATCCATACCTATACCCACATTCATTACCTATACCCACATCCATACCTATACCAACATCCATACCTATACCCACATCCATACCTATACCCACATCCATACCTATACCCACTTCCATATCTATACCCACTTCCATATCTATACCCACTTCCATATCTATACCTACATCCATACCCACATCCATACCTATACCCCACATCCATATCCACATCCATATCTATACCCACATCCATACCCATACGCACATCCATATCCATACCCACATCCATATCTATACCCACATCCATACGCACATCCATATCCATACCCACATCCATATCTATACCCACATCCATATCTATACCCACATCCACATCTATACCCACTTCCATATCTATACCTACATCCATACCCACATCTACATCCATATCCATACCCACATCCATACCCATACCCACATCCATATCTACATCCATACCCACATCCACATCCATACCCACATCCATATCTATACCAACATCCATACCCATACCCATACCCACATCCATACCCATACCCACATCCATATCTATACCCACATCCATATCCATACCTACATCTATACCCACATCCATACCAACATCCATATCTATACCCACATCCATATCCATACCTAGATCCACATCCATACCCAACATCCATATCCATATCTATACCCACATCCATATCCATACCCACATCCATATCCAAACCCACATCCATATCCAAACCCACATCCATATCCATACCTACATCCATATCCATATCCACATCCATATTTATACCCACATCCATATCCATACCTATATCCATATCCATACCCACATGCATATCCACATCCATATCTATACCCACATCCATACCCACATCCATATCTATACCCACATCCATATCTATACCCACATCCATATCTATACCCACATCCATACCCACATCCATACCAAATCCATATCTATACCCACATCCATATCCATACCCACATGCATATCCATATCCATACCCACATGCATATCCATATCAATATCCACATCAATATCCACATCCATATCAATATCCACATCTACACCCACATCCATAACCATACCCACATCCATATCTATACCAGCATCAATATCCACATCCATATCTATACCAGCATCAATATCCACATCCATATCTATACCCACATCCACACTATACCCACATTCATACCTATACCCACATTCATACCTATACCCACATCCATACCTATACCCACATCCATACCGATACCCACATCCATACCGATACCCACATCCATATCGATACCCACATCCATATCTATACCCACATCCATATCTATACCCACATCCATATCTATACCCACATCCATATCTATACCTACATCCATACCCACATCTACATCCATACCCACATCCACATCCACATCCATATCTATACCAGCATCAATATCCACATCCATACCTATACCCACATCATTACCTATACCCACATCCATACCTATACCAACATCCATACCTATACCCACATCCATACCTATACCCACATCCATACCCACATCCATACCAAATCCATATCTATACCCACATCCATATCCATACCCACATGCATATCCATATCAATATCCACATCAATATCCACATCCATATCAATATCCACATCTACACCCACATCCATAACCATACCCACATCCATATCTATACCAGCATCAATATCCACATCCATATCTATACCAGCATCAATATCCACATCCATATCTATACCCACATCCACACCTATACCCACATTCATACCTATACCCACATCCATACCTATACCCACATCCATACCGATACCCACATCCATACCGATACCCACATCCATATCTATACCCACATCCATATCTATACCCACATCCATATCTATACCCACATCCATATCTATACCTACATCCATACCCACATCTACATCCATACCCACATCCACATCCACATCCATATCTATACCCACATCCGTATCTATACACCACATCCTCATCTATAACCACATTCATTTCCATATCCACATCCATATCCATACCTACATCTATACCCACATCCATATGTATACCCACACCCACATCCATACCCACATTCATATCTATACCCACATCCACATCCATACCCACATCCATATCCATACCTACATCTATACCCACATCCATATCCATACCAACAGCCATACCCACATCCATATCCAAACCCACATCTATATCTATACCCACATCCATATCCATATCCAAACCCACATCCATATCTATACCCACATCCATACCCACATCCACATCCATATTTATACCCATATCCATACCTATATCCATATCCATACCCACATGCATATCCACATCCATACCCACATCCATATCCAAACCCACATCCATATCTATACCCACATCCATATCTATACCCACATCCATATCTATACCCACATCCATATCTATACCCACATCCATATCTATACCCACATCCACATCCATACCAACATCCATATATATACCTACATCCATACCCACATCCACATCCATATCTATACCCACATCCATACACACGCCCACATCCATACCAACATCCATATCCATACCTACATCCATATCCATACCTACATCCATACCCATATCCATATCTACATCCATATCTATACACCACATCCTTATCTATACCCACATCCATATCTATACCCACATCCACATCCATACCCATATCCACATCCATATCCATTCCCACATCCATATCTATACACCACATCCTTATCTATACCCACATCCATATCCACATCCATATCTATACCCACATACATATCCACATCCATATCTATACCCACATCCATATCCACATCCACATCTATACCCACATCCATATCCATACCCACATCCATATCCATACCTACATCTATACCCACATCCATATCCATACCCACATCCATACCAACAGCCATACCCACATCCATATCCAAACCCACATCTATATCTATACCCACATCCATATCCATATCCAAACCCACATCCATACCCACATCCACATCCATATTTATACCCATATCCATACCTATATCCATATCCATACCCACATGCATATCCACATCCATACCCACATCCATATCCAAACCCACATCCATATCTATACCCACATCCATATCTATACCCACATCCATATCTATACCCACATCCATATCCATACCCACATCCATATCTATACCCACATCCACATCCATACCAACATCCATATATATACCTACATCCATACCCACATCCACATCCATATCTATACCCACATCCATATCGATTCCCACATCCATACCTATACCCACATCCATACCTATACCCATATCCATACCCACATCCATATCCAAACCCACATCCATATCTATACCCACATCCATATCTATACCCACATCCACATCCATACCAACATCCATATATATACCTACATCCATACCCACATCCACATCCATATCTATACCCACATCCATATCGATTCCCACATCCATACCTATACCCACATCCATACCTATACCCACATCCATACCTATACCCATATCCATACCCACATCCATATCCAAACCCATATCCATATCTATACCCACATCCATATCTACATCCATACCCACATCCACATCCATATTTATACCCATATCCATACCCACATCCATATCTATACCCACATCCATATCCATACCCACATCCATATCCATATCCACATCCATACCAACAGCCATATCCATACCCAAACCCACATCCATATCTATACCTACATCCACATCCATATCTATACCCACATCCATATCCATATCCAAACCCACATCCATATCTATACCCACATCCATATCCATATCCAAACCCACATCCATATCCAAACCCACATCCATATCTATACCCACATCCATATCCATACCCACATCCATATTTATACCCACATCCATATCCATACCTATATCCATATCCATACCCACATGCATATCCACATCCATACCCACATCCATATCTATACCCACATCCATACCTACATCCATATCTATACCCACATCCATACCTATACCCATATCCATATCCACATCCATACCCACATCCATATCTACATCCATACCAACATCCATATCTATACCCACTTCCATATCTATACCCACTTCCATATCTATACCTACATCCATACCCACATCTACATCCATACCCACATCCATATCCATACCTACATCCATTCCCATACCTACATCCATATCTATACCCACATCCATATCCATACCCACATCCACATCTATACCCTCATCCACATCCATATCCGTATCTATACACCACATCCTTATCTATAACCACATCCATACCCACATCCATATCCATACCCACATCCATATCTATACCCACGTCCATATGCATACCTACATCTATACCCACATCCATATGTATACCCACATCCATATCCATTTCCATACCCACATTCATATCCATATCTATACCCACATCCATATCAATACCCACATCCATATCCACATCTATACCCACATCCATATCCACATCTATACCCACATCCATATCCACATCTATACCCACATCCATATCCATACCCACATCCATACCTATACCCACATCCATACCCACATCCATACCTACATCCATATCTACATCCATACCCACATCCATATCCATACCAACATCCATATCTATACCCACATCCATATCCACATCTATACCCTCATCCATATCCATACCCACATCCATATCTACATCCATATCCATACCCACATCCGTATCTATACACCACATCCTTATCTATAACCACATCCATATCCATACCCACATCCATATGCATACCTACATCCATACCCACATCCATATCCATACCTACATCCATACCCATACCCACATCCATATTTATACCCACATCCATATCTACATCCATATCTATACCCACATCCACATCTATACCCTCATCCACATCCATACCCACATCCGTATCTATACACCACATCCTTATCTATAACCACATCCATACCCACATCCATACCCACGTCCATATCCATACCTACATCTATACCCACATCCATATGTATACCCACATCCATACCCACATCCATATCCATTTCCATACCCACATTCATATCCATACCTACATCCATACCCACATCCATATCTATACCCACATCCATACCCACATCCACATCTATACCCACATCCATATTTATACCCACATCCATATCTACATCCATATCTATACCCACATCCACATCTATACCCTCATCCACATCCATACCCACATCCGTATCTATACACCACATCCTTATCTATAACCACATCCATACCCACATCCATATCTATACCCACGTCCATATCTATACCCACATCCATATGTATACCCACATCCATACCCACATCCATATCCATTTCCATACCCACATTCATATCCATACCTACATCCATACCCACATCCATATCTATACCCACATCCATACCCACATCCACATCTATACCCACATCCATACCTATACCCACATCCACATCTATACCCACATCCATACCTATACCCACATCCATATCCATACCTATACCCATATCCACATCCATATCCATACCAACATAAATATCTATACCCACATCCATACCCACATCTACATCCATATCCATACCCACATCCGTATCTATACACCACATCCTTATCTATAACCACATCCATATCCATACCCACATCCATACCCACATCCATATCTATACCCACATCCATACCTACATCTATACCCATATCCATATCTACATCCATATCTATACACCACATCCTTATCTATACCCACGCCATACCCACATTCATATCCATACCTACATCCATATCCATATCCATATCTATACCCACATCCATATCAATACCCACATCCATATCTATACCCACATCCATATCTATACCCACATCCATATCAATACCCACATCCATACGCACATCCATATCCATACCCACTTCCATATCTATACCCACTTCCATATCTATACCTACATCCATATCCACATCCATACCCATATCCATATCTACATCCATACCCACATCCACACCCACATCCATATCCATACCTACATCTATACCCACATCCATACCAACATCCACATCCATATCCACATCCATATCCATATCTATACCCACATCCATATCCATACCCACATCCATATCCATACCCACATCCATATCCAAACCCACATCCATATCTATACCCACATCCATATCTATACCCACATCCATATCCATACCCACATCCATACCTATATCCATATCCATATCCACATCCATATCCAAACCCACATCCATATCTATACCCACATCCATATCCATACCTACATCCATATCTATACCCACATCCATATCTATACCCACATCCATATCTATACCCACATCCACATCTACACCCATACCCACATCCATACCTATACCCATATCCATATCTATACCCACATCCACATCCATATCTATACCCACGTCCATATCCATACCCACATCCACATCCATATCTATACCCACATCCATATCTATACCCACACCCATATCTATACCCACATCCATATCTATACCCACATCCATATGCATACCTACATCCATACCCACATCCATATCCACATCCATACACACATCCACATCTATACCCTCATCCACATCCATATCCATACCCACATCCGTATCTATACACCACATCCTTATCTATAACCACATCCATATCTACATCTATACCCACATCCATATGTATACCCACATCCATACCCACACCCACATCCATACCCACATCCATATCTATACCCACATCCATATCAATACCCACATCCATATCCACATCTATACCCACATCCATATCCATATCTATACCCACATCCATATCCATACACACACCCTCATCCATACCAACATCCATATCTATACCTACATCCATATCCATACCCATATCTACATCCATATCTATACACCACATCCTTATCTATACCCACATCCATACCCACATCCATATCTATACCCACATCCATATCCACATCCACACCCATATCTATACACCACGTCCTTATCTATACCCACATCCATATCTATACCCACATCCATATCCACAAATATACCCACATCCACATCCATATCTATACCCACATCCACATCTATACCCACGTCCATATCCATACCTACATCCATATCCATACCCACATCCATATCTATACCCACATCCATATCTATACCCACATCCATACCCACATCCATATCTATACCCACATCCATATGCATACCTACATCCATACCCACATCCATACCCATACCTACATCCATATCTATACCCACATCCACATCTATACCCTCATCCACATCCATATCTATACACCACATCTTTATCTATAACCACATCCATACCCACATCCATATCCATACCCACATCCATATCTATACCCACGTCCATATCCATACCTACATCTATACCCACATCCATATGTATACCCACATCCATACCCACATCCATATCCATTTCCATACCCACATTCATATCCATACCTACATCCATATCTATACCCACATCCATATCTATACCCACATCCATATCAATACCCACATCCATATCAATACCCACATCCATATCCATATCTATACCCACATCCATACCTATACCCACATCCATATCCATACCTACATCCATACCCACATCCATACCCACATCCATATCTACATCCATATCTACATCCATATCTACATCCATACCAACATCCATATCCATACCAACATCCATATCTATACCCACATCCATATCTACATCCATACCCACATCCATATCCATACCCACATCCATATCTACATCCATATCCATACCCACATCCGTATCTATACACCACATCCTTATCTATAACCACATCCATATCCATACCCACATCCATACCCACACCCACATGCATATCTATACCCACATCTATATGCATACCTACATCCATATCCATACCTACATCCATACCCATACCCACATCCATACCTACATCCATATTTATACCCACATCCATATCTACATCCATATCTATACCCACATCCACATCTATACCCTCATCCATATGCATACCCACATCCATATCCATACCTACATCCATACCCATACCCATACCCACACCCACATGCATATCTATACCCACATCCATATGCATACCTACATCCATATCCATACCTACATCCATACCCATACCCACATCCATACCTACATCCATATTTATACCCACATCCATATCTACATCCATATCTATACCCACATCCACATCTATACCCTCATCCATATGCATACCCACATCCATATCCATACCTACATCCATACCCATACCCACATCCATACCTACATCCATATCTACATCAATATCTATACCCACATCCATATCTACATCCATATCTATACCCACATCCATATCCATACCTACATCCATACCCACATCCATATCCACATCCATATCCATACCTACATCCATATCTATACCCACATCCATACCCACATCCATACCTATACCCACATCCATATCCACATCCATACCTATACCCACATCCATATCCACATATGCAGTCAGAGCCGGTTCTAGCCCCCTCGACAGCGGAAAGAAAAAAAAGAGTTTTAGAGTTAATTCACTTCAATTCTATACATTTTGTCATGTGGCATATTTTTTTGTTGTTGCCGTTTGACAGCAAATTTCCCGCAATTCTACACATTTTGCCATAGAGTGGAGAGAAATGTTTGCAGTTTTTATTGAGTGACTAAAAATCATTAGGGGCCCACTAAAGGTCAGTAATTCCACCACGATTACTAAGTTTAGTTAGCTGTCCGTTAGAATAACTTACCAATCAATAATGTTCAGCTGGCATAGGCTAATTGAGTGACTGACAGTGACTAACAACAGACAAACTGCTAAAATGTTTAAAAATGGCACCTTGTGTATTATACTTTTCTAACCTCCAACTGAACAAATAATTTGACACACAGGCCTACAAAAGATGGGGGGAGGGCATTTGCCCATCCCTGGTCTATAACCTCTCACATAGCCTAATATAATATTAACTCCTGAAGAATTAAGCAGATATTGCAGGAAAATGATACACCAAATGTAATGTGACTCAGGTACAGCATCTTGAGAGAATGAATTTAAGGTTAGGGACCATCTGTAGAGGTACTATCTTTATCAGCATCATAACACCTGATTGTATTTCAACCACAAAAGTACGCATGCAAACCAACCTGAAATCGTGTCAGAAACATGTTGGGTCATTTTCACAGGATTTAATTCCCTTCAAACCGGGCAAACTGATGTAATTTAGAAATGTTGGCATTACTGCATTTTCTCTCCAGTCCCTAAACGTTTGGCTGCACGAGAGAAGCAGAGATGAAAGAGAAAATTTGACAGATGTCAACTAGCATTCATTCTATCGATGTAAGACATTTTCTGGTGAGCAAGGGTTTATTTAGTCTTCTAGGCCAAGAGAAGCAGCATGTATCTAATTACAGACTAACAAATAGCCTACCAAAATGTCCACAATTATAAACAGAAACATAGATTAGGCTTAAAAAAAACATAGGCCTGAAATGTTAGGTTAATCACATTTAGTTGGGCGGTTGCAGATGTTTTTATTAGCAATTGCGGATGGGTATGGGTGAACAAACAGCTGACCCACACATCAAACAAGCACAGACCCAGTCACTGAGACTAGATTGTGTCCGTGGGGGATGTGTGTGTGTATCCGTGGGGGATGTGTGTGTGTGTGTGTATCCGTGGGGGATGTGTGTGTGTGTGTGTGTGTATCCGTGGGGGATGTGTGTGTGTGTGTGTGTGTGTGTGTGTGTGTGTGTGTGTGTGTGTGTGTGTGTATCTGTGGGGGGGGTGTGTGTGTGTGTGTGTGTGTGCATGCGTCGGTGTCTGTGTGTATAGCAGGGTAAAAAGAGGGGTAATTTGGAGCCGAGGAGCAAATAAAAAACGAATGATGACAATTGTGCCGAGGGCCGGGCGCTTTGCTTTGCAATAATATCCAACGTGTCCCTATAATCACACTGGCTACAATGAGCCTCCTGCTTTTAAACATCACACCCTGTATGTGTTTCTCTGCTTTAAGAGGATAGCGCTCATGAGGGCCTTTGTTATCCTATCATTCATATTGCATTGTCCTTTGTAGAAGAGCTGAGTGCTGCTGTGCTATAATGGTGAACAATGTGCTGTATGTCCTGCATTATGCATCAGCACACTCTGATTCTGCTCTTCATGTCTGCAGACATTAGCAGCAGGGTCTGAGAGAGGAGAGCTAGGAGTGAGGATTAGAACTGGGATCCTCTGATACTACTGATATTCGTATAACTGCTCTGTTCTAAAGCATTTTAACATACTTCTCTTAATTACTGGAATCATATACAGTTGAAGTCGGAAGTTTACATACACCTTAGCCAAATACATTTAAACTCAGTTTTTCACAATTCCTGACATTTAATCCTAGTAAAAATTCCCTGTCTTAGGTCAGTTAGGATCACCACTTTATTTTAAGAATGTGAAATGTCAGAATAAGAGTAGAGAGAATGATTTATTTCAGCTTTTATTTCTTTCATCACATTCCAGTGGGTCAGAAGTTCACATACACTCATTAAGTATTTGGTAGTGTTAGGTTCTTATTTTTCAGAGTAAGTAACTCACAGACACTAGAGAAGCTTTAACCAAGTTTAATTCTTCCCAAAGGTTCTGTACAGCTGTAATCAGACAGCAAAACATTTCTCACATCACACTCCTCCTTCTCTCCAAACCTTATGTTTTATGGTTCTACAGGAAAAGAGGAACATGATACCAAACCCTTATTACTCCCTACAGGGGATCTGACCTCACCTCCTGACCTCAACCCCTTCTTCACCTAATCCAAAGATGTCCATCTGTCTTCCCTATATCAACACGTTGCTCTCCTCCCGTCCACCCAACACATTCCAAAGCCATCTGTCTTTCTACAGAGA
This sequence comes from Oncorhynchus kisutch, assembly GCF_002021735.2. Classification (NCBI taxonomy): domain Eukaryota; kingdom Metazoa; phylum Chordata; class Actinopteri; order Salmoniformes; family Salmonidae; genus Oncorhynchus; species Oncorhynchus kisutch. The sequence continues at coordinate 66,373,931 of NC_034188.2, read as the reverse complement.
ACCATTAACTTCTGACATAAAACCCAGTCTCTTTCACTTCTCATATTCTATGCTTCTTCTCTATCATTATTTAATATCTCAATGTTCAAAATGTCGAATCCAACAGTAGCATTGCCTTTAAATTGTTTAACTTGGGTCAAACGTTTTGGGTAGTCTTCTACAAGCTTCCCACAATAAGCTGGGTGAATTTTGGCCCATTCCTCCTGACAGAGCTGGTGTAACTGAGTCAGGTTTGTAGGCCTCCTTGCTCGCACACACTTTTTCAGTTCTGCCCACACATTTTCTATAGGATTGAGGTCAGGGCTTTGTGGTTGCCACTCCAATACCTTGACTTTGTTGTCCTTAAGCCATTTTGCCATAACTTTGGAAGCATGCTTGGGGTCATTGTCCATTTAGAAGAACCATTTGCGACCAAGATGTCCTGAGATGTTGCTTCAATATATCCACATAATTTTCCTACCTTATGATGCCATCTATTTTGTGAAGTGCACCAGTCCCTCCTGCAGCAAAGCACCCACACAACATGATGCTGCCACCCCCTTGGTTCACGGTTGGGATGGTGTTCTTCGGCTTGCCAGCCTCACCCTTTTTCCTCCAAACATAACGATGGTCATTATGGCCAAACAGTTCTATTTTTGTTTCATCAGACCACAAGACATTTCTCCAAAAAGTACAATCTTTGTCTCCATGTGCAGTTGCAAACTGTAGTCTGGCTTTTTTATGGTGGTTTTGGAGCAGTGGCTTCTTCCTTGCTGAGTGGCCTTTCAGGTTATGTCGATATAGGACTTGTTTTACTGTGGATATAGATACTTTTGTACCCGTTTCCTCCAGAATCTTCACAAGGTCTTTTGCTGCAGTTTTGGGATTGATTTGCACTTTTCGCACCAAAGTACGCTCATCTCTAGGAGACAGAACGAGTCTCCTTCCTGAGCGGTATGATGGCTGCGTGATCCTATGGTGTTTGTACTTGCGTACTATTGTTTATACAGATGACCGTGGTACCTTTAGGTGTTTGGAAATTGCTCCCAAGGATGAACCAGACTTGTGGAGGTCTTGGCTGATTTATTTTCCCATGATGTCAAGCAAAGATGCACTGAGTTTGAAGGTAGGCCTTGAAATACATCCACAGGTACACCTCCAATTGATTCAAATTATGAGAAGCTTCTAAAGCCATTACATAATTTTCTGGAATTTTCCAAGCTGTTTTAAAGGCACAGTCAACTTAGTGTATGTAAACTTCTGACCCACTGGAATTGTGATACAGTGAATTATAAGTGAAATAATCTGTAAACTTGTTGTTGTTTGTTGGAAAAATGACTTGTGTCATGCACAAAGTAGATGTCCTAACCGACTTGCCAAAACTAGTCTGTTAACAAGAAATTTGTGGAGTGGTTGAAAAACGAGTTTTAATGTAAACTTCCGACTTCAACTGTAGATGCTGTAACGTATTAAAGACATGGCGTCTCAGAGACTAATATACCATCACTCATCCCACATACACTCAACTAAAGTCATTTCAAAATCTACATAATAGATATCTCAGCAATAAGTCCCTCCGATTCACTTTTATAAATAATGGTTGAGCACAATAAGAGCATTTAGGTGACTTATGAGAGGCAGTATGGAGGCTGAGAGATATTTCAAACTATTCATAAATGACAAATCTACCGGTATATGCAAATTAAAATGAAAGAAGTTTAATGTAATGGACCATGATTCTTCAACAGCCCTGATTTCTATCCATTATTACTGACTATTATATTTGTCGACGCCTCCTGCTGGTTTACCGTTTCCAGTGTCTGTACTGTTCTGTACACAGGTATGAGCTGGTTGTAACCTGCCCCTCAGAGCCACTGACAAGAGGAGAGAAAGAGATGGAGGGGGAGGGAGAGAGAGAAAGGGGCAGTGAGAAGGGGAGAGATGGAGAGAGGGCGAGCCAGAGCGCGAGAGAGGGCGAGCCAGAGCGAGAGAGAGGGCGAGCCAGAGCGAGAGCCAGAGCGAGAGAGAGAGAGGGCGAGCCAGAGAGAGAGAGAGAGAGAGAGAGAGAGGGGACGAGACAGAGAGAGGGCAAGCCAGAGAGAGGGCGAGCCAGACAGAGGGCGAGCCAGAGAGAGAGAGGGCGAGCCAGAGAGAGAGAGAGAGGGCGAGCCAGAGAGAGGGTGAGCCAGAGCGAGAGAGAGAGAGAGAGAGAGGGCGAGGAGCCAGAGAGAGAGAGAGAGGGCGAGGAGCCAGAGAGAGAGAGAGAGGGCGAGGAGCCAGAGAGAGGGCGAGGAGCCAGAGAGAGAGAGAGAGAGAGAGAGAGGGCGAGGAGCCAGAGAGAGAGAGAGGGCGAGGAGCCAGAGAGAGAGAGAGGGCGAGGAGCCAGAGAGAGAGAGAGGGCGAGCCAGAGAGAGAGAGAGGGCGAGCCAGAGAGAGAGAGAGGGCGAGCCAGAGAGAGAGAGAGGGCGAGCCAGAGAGAGAGAGAGGGCGAGCCAGAGAGAGAGAGAGGGCGAGCCAGAGAGAGAGAGAGAGGGTGAGCCAGAGAGAGAGAGAGAGGGTGAGCCAGAGAGAGAGAGAGAGGGTGAGCCAGAGAGAGAGGGTGAGCCAGAGAGAGAGAGAGAGAGGGTGAGCCAGAGAGAGAGAGAGGGTGAGCCAGAGAGAGAGAGAGAGAGGGTGAGCCAGAGAGAGAGAGAGGGTGAGCCAGAGAGAGAGAGGGTGAGCCAGAGAGAGAGAGAGGGTGAGCCAGAGAGAGAGAGAGGGTGAGCCAGAGAGAGAGAGGGTGAGCCAGAGAGAGAGAGAGGGTGAGCCAGAGAGAGAGGGTGAGCCAGAGAGAGAGAGGGTGAGCCAGAGAGAGAGAGAGGGTGAGCCAGAGAGAGAGGGCGAGCCAGAGAGAGAGAGGGCGAGCCAGAGAGAGAGAGGGCGAGCCAGAGCGAGGGCGAGCCAGAGCGAGGGCGAGCCAGAGCGAGAGAGGGCGAGCCAGAGCGAGAGGGCGAGCCAGAGCGAGAGAGAGAGAAGGCGAGCCAGAGAGAGGGCGAGCCAGAGAGAGGGCGAGCCAGACAGAGGGCGAGCCAGAGAGAGGGCGAGCCAGAGCGAGAGAGAGAGGGCGAGGAGCCAGAGAGAGAGAGAGGGTGAGCCAGAGAGAGAGAGAGGGTGAGCCAGAGAGAGAGAGAGGGTGAGCCAGAGAGAGAGAGAGGGTGAGCCAGAGAGAGAGAGAGGGTGAGCCAGAGAGAGAGAGAGGGTGAGCCAGAGAGAGAGAGAGGGTGAGCCAGAGAGAGAGAGAGGGTGAGCCAGAGAGAGAGAGAGGGTGAGCCAGAGAGAGAGAGAGGGAGAGCCAGAGAGAGAGAGAGGGCGAGCCAGAGAGAGAGAGAGGGCGAGCCAGAGCGAGAGCGAGCCAGAGCGAGCCAGAGCGAGAGAGAGGGCGAGCCAGAGCGAGAGAGAGGGCGAGCCAGAGCGAGAGAGAGGGCGAGCCAGAGCGAGAGAGAGGGCGAGCCAGAGCGAGAGAGAGGGCGAGCCAGAGCGAGAGAGAGGGCGAGCCAGAGCGAGAGAGAGGGCGAGCCAGAGCGAGAGAGGGCGAGCCAGAGCGAGAGAGGGCAAGCCAGAGCGAGAGAGAGAGAGGGCGAGCCAGAGCGAGAGAGAGAGAGGGTGAGCCAGAGAGAGAGAGAGACAGAGAGAGGCAAGCCAGAGAGAGGGCGAGCCAGACAGAGGGCGAGCCAGAGAGAGAGAGAGGGCGAGCCAGAGAGAGAGAGAGAGGGCGAGCCAGAGAGAGGGTGAGCCAGAGCGAGAGAGAGAGGGTGAGCCAGAGAGAGAGAGAGGGTGAGCCAGAGAGAGAGAGAGGGTGAGCCAGAGAGAGAGAGAGGGTGAGCCAGAGAGAGAGAGAGGGTGAGCCAGAGAGAGAGAGAGGGCGAGCCAGAGAGAGAGAGAGGGTGAGCCAGAGAGAGAGAGAGGGCGAGCCAGAGAGAGAGAGAGGGCGAGCCAGAGAGAGAGAGAGGGCGAGCCAGAGAGAGAGAGAGGGCGAGCCAGAGAGAGAGAGAGGGCGAGCCAGAGAGAGAGAGAGGGCGAGCCAGAGAGAGAGAGAGGGCGAGCCAGAGAGAGAGAGAGGGCGAGCCAGAGGAGAGAGAGGGCGAGCCAGAGAGAGGGTGAGCCAGAGAGAGAGAGAGAGAGAGGGTGAGCCAGAGAGAGAGAGAGAGAGAGGGTGAGCCAGAGAGAGAGAGAGAGGGTGAGCCAGAGAGAGAGAGAGAGGGTGAGCCAGAGAGAGAGAGAGAGAGAGGGTGAGCCAGAGAGAGAGGGTGAGCCAGAGAGAGAGAGAGAGAGGGTGAGCAAGAGAGAGAGAGAGAGGGTGAGCAAGAGAGAGAGAGAGAGGGTGAGCCAGAGAGAGAGAGAGAGGGTGAGCCAGAGAGAGAGAGAGGGTGAGCCAGAGAGAGAGAGGGTGAGCCAGAGAGAGAGAGAGGGTGAGCCAGAGAGAGAGGGTGAGCCAGAGAGAGAGAGGGTGAGCCAGAGAGAGAGAGGGTGAGCCAGAGAGAGAGAGAGGGTGAGCCAGAGAGAGAGGGCGAGCCAGAGAGAGAGAGGGCGAGCCAGAGAGAGAGAGAGAGGGTGAGCCAGAGAGAGAGAGAGAGAGAGGGTGAGCCAGAGAGAGAGAGAGAGAGGGTGAGCCAGAGAGAGAGAGAGAGAGAGAGAGGGTGAGCCAGAGAGAGAGAGAGAGGGTGAGCCAGAGAGAGAGAGAGAGGGTGAGCCAGAGAGAGAGAGAGAGGGTGAGCCAGAGAGAGAGAGAGAGAGGGTGAGCCAGAGAGAGAGAGAGGGTGAGCCAGAGAGAGAGGGTGAGCCAGAGAGAGAGAGAGAGAGGGTGAGCAAGAGAGAGAGAGAGAGGGTGAGCCAGAGAGAGAGAGAGAGGGTGAGCCAGAGAGAGAGAGAGGGTGAGCCAGAGAGAGAGAGGGTGAGCCAGAGAGAGAGAGAGGGTGAGCCAGAGAGAGAGAGGGTGAGCCAGAGAGAGAGAGGGTGAGCCAGAGAGAGAGAGGGTGAGCCAGAGAGAGAGAGGGTGAGCCAGAGAGAGAGAGGGTGAGCCAGAGAGAGAGAGAGGGTGAGCCAGAGAGAGAGGGCGAGCCAGAGAGAGAGAGGGCGAGCCAGAGAGAGAGAGGGCGAGCCAGAGCGAGGCGAGCCAGAGCGAGGGCGAGCCAGAGCGAGAGAGGGGCGAGCCAGAGCGAGAGAGGGCGTAGCCAGAGCGAGAGGGCGAGCCAGAGCGAGAGAGAGAGAGGGCGAGCCAGAGAGAGAGAGAGAAACAGAGAGAAGGCAAGCCAGAGAGAGGGCGAGCCCAGAGAGAGGGCGAGCCAGACAGAGGGCGAGCCAGACAGAGGGCGAGCCAGAGAGAGAGAGAGAGAGAGGGCGAGCCAGAGAGAGAGAGAGAGGGTGAGCCAGAGAGCGCGAGAGGGAGCCAGGAGAGAGAGGGTGAGGCACCGAGAGAGAGAAGAGGGTGAGCCAGAGAGAGGAGAGAGGGTGAGCCAGAGAGAGAGAGAGGGTGAGCCAGAGAGAGGAGAGGGCGCAGCCAGAGAGAGAGAGAGAGGGCGAGCCAGGAGAGAGAAGGGAGCCAGGAGAGAGAGAGGGCGAGCCAGAGAGAGGAGAGAGAGGGGAGCGCAGAGAGGAGAGGGAGCAGGAGAGGAGCGAGGCCAGAGCCAGAGACGAGAGAGGAGAGGGCGAGCCAGAGAGAGAGAGAGAGGGCGAGCCAGAGAGAGAGAGAGAGGGCGAGCCAGAGAGAGAGAGAGAGGGCGAGCCAGAGAGAGAGAGAGGGCGCGCCAAAGAGCGAGAGAGGGTGCGCCAGAGCGAGAGAGGGTGCGCCAGAGCGAGAGAGGGTGCGCCAGAGCGAGAGAGGGTGCGCCAGAGAGAGACACTCAGGGAGATAATTATCAGGCAAGGTAATCAATTATTTCTCCCATCTCACCCCCATCCGCCCCTACACACACATCAAAGACACTCCACTTTAGATTAGTGGGCGAAGTACAAACACCCCCCTGACACAGACACACGGCTTTCCTCTCCTGTGGGACCAGGCTGTTTTCCTGTACTGGCTGTCTCTCCTCTTTTCATCTGGCCACTCTAATCCCATACACTGGGAAGGGTGTGTGGGGATCATAAGTACAGCATGGGTATTATTAGGAACCTACTAGATCTTGAAATACATACGACTGTGTGTTTATGTCAATACACAGGGGACATTTTCTGTGTGTACTCACTGTAAGTACATGCAGAGCCGCACTCCTCGCTGTCGCCTGAGCCTGTTAGCGTGTATGAGCAGGTCGTATGCAGGATTAGGGAGTAATGGATTACAAAAAAAATGTAACTAATCTGTTACGTAACCAGCACATATATTGTAATCAGATTACAGATACTTTGAAAAACTAGAAGATTACTTCTAGGATTACTTTTAAATTCCGAAAGGACTTTTGCGAGAAAAAACATATTTGACGCCTTTCTGTTACCTCAATGTCATTCAAATCAGCATTTTAAATTGGTCAAGTTTAAATTGGTTTGCCTGACTTTGACCACAAGTCCGAGACCACTATGATGACACATCAAATATGTTTGATGGATCGCGGGAGAATAGCAGGAATAGTATTTTGTAGGCTACAGTCCAAGCAATGTCTTCCAATGGTGCGACTGTTGTCTTCATCCAAAGATTATCCAACTTGAACAAATACCTGGAGGTACGGATGACAGCAGTGGTGTAGCCTACGGGCGATACGGGACATTCACTAATTATTGATACGCCATCTACATAGCGCATTGATAAGAATCACACTGCTTAAAAAAGGTATCATTTTAATGAATGATATCATAAATAGGACTGGTGGAGTTGTCACACATGCAGCGAACACAGACATGGAAATGTCTGCTCTACCAAAAATTACAACCAATTAATTGCAGCATTACCACAAAAATGGAAGAGGCAAGTAGAAGGGAAAAAAGTAAGGAACTTGTATGTCGGCCCTGAATTAAAGAACATAAATGGTTAAAGAAAAGTGTGATAAATAAAATCATATACCAACTTCATTTAAGGACCAAAAAACTGACAGCTGTGCCATATAAATTGCAAAATAGTTGGGAAGAGATTTTCGATGTACCCATTCCATGGCACATGGTTTATGAATTGACACGCAAAACAACGCCGGATTCAAAACTTCACATTTTTTCAATATAAATTACTATACAAAATTCTTGCAACTAATAGAATGTTATATATATGGGGGATACAATCTTCCCACCTCTGCAGAATCTGCTGTGAGGAGGCAGAGTCATTAGATCATTTATTTTGGTATTGTCCATATGTAGCTGGTTTTTGGTCACAGGTCCAGGAATGGCTGAAGAATTGCAACATTTACCTAGAAGTAACACTGCAGATAGAAATACTGGGTGATTTGAAAAATAATATAATCATTATTTTAGCAAAAATGTTTATTTTGAATTTACAAATCTGTAGAAGCTATGAGAATAGGAAGGTTCAATTATTTTGTGAAGCATCACAGCACAGTTGAAAAATACATGACAAGTAGAAATTCGAAATGGATGATGTTAAGAGATACATGGGAGGGGTTGAATGGAGCTGAAGGGTGGGACTAATAACAACAAGATAACCAATGTAAAACATACGGGGTCTGTAAAATGTATATAAGTTCAGACATTTTGTGAAACAGCACAGATACAAATAGAAATTGCCCATAAATCGTTGGTTTTGCGATCAGTGGACAGCCAGTGAAAAGTGTGCTCTTGCAACAGCTGCATATAGTGGGTTTCCCAGCCAATAGAATAAATGATTGATGGAGTTCCTCTCTTCTAAACTTCTATGTGGTACTGTACTCCATACTGTCAAAGACGAGTTATATCCACGAGTGGGGCTTGTATTGCTCAATCTAATTCAAATGCTGATAGACTTAAACAGCTGCAAATGATCGAGATATCAAAGTGTCACCAACAAAAACATACGGGGCATTCGGAAAGGATTCAGACTCCTTGACTTTTTTCACATTTTGTCAAATTACAGCCTTATTCTAAAAGGACTTACTTTTCCTCCCCTCATCAATCTACACACAACACCCCATAATGACAAAGACAAAACAGGTTTTTAGAAACTGTGCATCGACACAATCCTGTCTCGGAGCTCTACGGACAATTCCTTCGACCTCATGGCTTGGTTTTTGCTCTGACATGCACTTTCAACTGTGCACTTTCAACTTATTTAGACAGGTGTGTACCTTTCCAAATCATGTCAAATCAATTTAATTGACCACAGGTGGACTCCAATCAAGTTGTAGAAACATCTCAAGGATGAAAAATGGAATGTACCAGAACTACATTTTAAGTCTCATAGCAAAGGGTCTGAATACTTATGTAAATGTGATATTTAAGTGTTTATTCTAGAAATGTGCTAAAATGTATAAAAACCTGTTTTTTCTTTGTCATTGGGGGGTATTGTGTGTAGATTGGGGAGGATTTTGTTGTATTTAATCCATTTTAGAATAAGGCTGGAATGTACCAAAATGTGGAGAAAGTCAAGGAGTCTGAATACTTTCCAATGGCACTGTATATTGCAAGTCCACACACAGTAGTAATGCAATGGATTTAACACAGAATACTCCTATTCCCAGAGTGCATTTCACCTCCCAGGGTGCAATGCTGCACCCATGGCTGCTGGCTGGCTAGTGGCTACTGCTAGTAGCAAGCCTAGTCAAATGCAAAGTAGTCTAAACATATTGCTGTCAAGTTATAAGTGCATTTCGAAAGAGACTTTTGGGTTGTGTAATCATATTATAATGCTCACATGGATGTCATGCTGAATATATGTTCATGCCATTGTCCCTCTAAAATTATTCAAATTTAGTATAATAACGACTACGTTACAATGCAAAAACGTTGTTTTTGTATGTCCTTTTGGAACTAAACCTCCCTTGCACTGCTTTGTAACACCTTTTGCTTAGTTGTTTCAGTGGTCTGGCCCTCATCTACTCTGTAATCAAAGATGACTTTCTAATTGTAATTTGTTACATTTACTAGTTAAGGCACACATCTGTATATAAGGTCCCACAGTTGAAAGTTCATGTCACAGCAAAAACCAAGCCACGAGGTCGAAGGAATTGTCATTAGAAGTCTGAGACAGGATTGTGTGTAGGCACAGATCTGGGGAAGAGTACCAAAACATTTCTGCAACCCTGAAGGTTCCCAAGAACACAGAGGCCTCCATCGTTCTTAAATTGAAGAAGTTTGGAACCACCAAGACTCTTCCTAGAGCTGGCCGCCCGTCCAAACTGAGCAATCGGGGGAGAAGGGCCGTGGTCAGGGAGGTGACTGAGCACCGATGGTCAATCTGACGGAGCTCTAGAGTTCCTCTGTGGAGATGGGAGAACCTTCCAGAAGGACAACCATCTCTGCAGAACTCCACCAATCATGGTAGAGTGGCCAGAAGGAAGCCACTCCTCAGTAAAAGGCACATGACAGCCCGCTTGGAGTTTGCTAAAAGGCACCTAAAGGACTCTGACCATGAGAAACAAGATTCTTTGGTCTGATGAAACCAAGATTGAACTCTTTGGCCTGAATGCCAAGTGTCACTTCTGGAGGAAACCTGGCACCATCCCTACAGTGAAGCATGGTGGTGGCAGCATCATGCTGTGGGGATGTTTTTCAGAGGCAGGGACTGGGAGACTAGTCAGGATCGAGGGAAAGATGAACAGAGCAAAGTATAGAGAGATCCTTGATGAAAACCTGCTCCAGAACGCTCAGGCCCTCAGAAGTTTAACCTTCCAACAGGACAACAAACCTAAGCATACAGCCAGGACAAACAGGAATGGCTTCAGGACAAGTCTCTGAATGTTCTTGAGTGGCCCAGCCAGAGCCCGAACTTGAAACCAATCGAACATCTCTGGAGAGACCTGAAAATAGCTGTGCAGCAACGCTCCCCATCCAAGCTGACAGAGCTTGAGAGGATCTGCAGAGAAGAATGGGAGAAACTCACCAAATACAGGTGTGCCAAGATTGTAGCATCATACCGAAGAAGATTCAAGGCTGTAATCGCTGCCAAAGGTGCTTCAACAAAGTACTGATTAAAGGGTCTGACGACTTATCTAAATGTGATATTTCAGTTTTTTATTTGTAATAAATGTGTAAACATTTCTACATTCTTGCTTTGTCATTATTGGCTTTTGCCTGTAGATTGATGAGGGGGAAAAAAACAATTGATCAATTTTAGAATAAAGCTGTAACGTAACAAAATGTGGAAAAAGGTCAAGGGGTCTGAATACTTTCTGAAGGCATTGTAGAGGCCTTAAAAACACCTTATAGTTAATTTCTGTCGTTTTGGAACTAAAACTATTTATTTAATACATTACATTATTTAGCTGTAATGAATAATGAATCATACGTCTAATGAATGTCATTTGATCCAATTTTATGTCCAAAGATGAGCAAATTATCCCTGATATGTATCAAATGACATTTTGAAACAGTTGACATGTAATTGTACAGTCTCCGATGTGGTTTTGCATAATGAACAAAGGTATTCGTCTGTTACTTAATCTGGTGTAGTATTTTAGAAAGAAATGTACCATAGAATAGAAGATATTTCTATTTGTTATTTTATTTGTTCAACATATTGTTTAATGTTTAAATAAATAAATAAAGTTTATTCCGTGATTTCAGCTTTCTTTTCTTTGCAGTGGTATTGTTTTGGTATCTAGTATTGTTTTGGTATGGTATCTAGTATTGTTTTGGTATCTAGTATTGTTTTGGTATCTAGTATTGTTTTGGTATCTAGTATTGTTTTGGTATGAAGTACCATTTCGGTATCATGATACTAAACCTGGTATCGAAGTAAAACATCTGGTATTGTGGCAACACTAGCAGGTAGATGACAGAGTCGGGGAGCGAGGATGGGGAAGGTATGTTTAACAATGCCTGGGGAAGTGTTGGGTAGGAAGGTACTGTATGACAGAAACTGTCTGACTGTAGGTAGGTATGACAGAGGCTGAGAATAGGATGGGTTTACAATGATAAAGGCTGAGTCACTCACACGATGGCGTTGACTTTTCGGTCGAGGCGGGGGGAGGTGCACCCCAGGATCTCTCCAGGGGACAGGGGACGACACTGGGGAACCACCACCTCATACTCTGGCCTCAGAGCTGCACTCACCGCCTGGGGGGAGGGGAAGAGACAAACAACCATTGATAGATATAAAATAACATCTACTTTTCTATTTTCACACAAAGTAAGACGCTGAGAGCGAGTGCAAACAATTTAGGCAAGAAAGAAGCAGCAGAGAGTAATATGCTCTTTTCAGTTGGAGGTAAACAGGGAACATAGACGCTGACCTGATGACTCCCTACTCCATTTTGGATGACCTACACACACCGTGAGCTGTGAGTGAGTGAGCAAGAGGCACACACACACTCACAGCAACTGCCCAAACAAAAAACTAAATATGACACACACACACCCAAACCGCCCCAACACACAACAAAAACATGACACACACATCAGCATGTCAGAATGTATCAATAACACTGGTTACATTAGCATGGTCCTAGTGTTGGTCACTGACAGAGAGGAGGGCAGCAGAGAGGAGACGGAGGAGGTAGCTAGCTCTACTGTGGATCTATAACTGCTTATGTAAAGGCCTGAGATGAGCTGCAGATACATGATCTGAGATTTCACAAGTTCACTCCTTCTTTCAAGTCCAAAATAACTGCAGCTGGGTTTTCAAACCCACACTTGAACTGAACTTCAAGAGGCAGGCAGGAGGTTGGCTCACACAGGAGCAGAGCTCTTCTATGTATGCAGCATGTAGGCTAGGCTTAAACTGTACATGTACACATAGGGTTAGATGCACATACAGTCCCCCACACACCAAAGATGCACGTACACACACACACACACACACATACCTGCAGTGCAGCCACAAACTGGATAGTGCTGACGAGTGCCAGAGAGTGTCCAGGGGGGAAGTTGAACTTGACCGTGTCCAGAAAGTGTGCGTTGTCCATCTGGATATCAACAAACACGTACAGCATCTTAATGCCTGCCGTGGAGTCTATAGGGACTGGAGGGAGACAAAGACAGGGTTAGGATGAATCATTTAATACACTACAAGACCAAAAGTATGTGCTCATTGAACATCTCATTCTAAAATCATGGGTATGAAGATGGAGTTGGTCCCCCTTGTGCTGCTATAACAGCCTCCCCTCTTCTGGGAAGGATTTCCACTAGATGTTGGAACATTTCTTTTGGGAATTGCTTCCATTCAGCCACAAGAGCATTAGTTGGCGATTAGGCCTGGCTTGCATTCGGCATTCTAATTCAGAACAAGTTCTTCCACAACGATCTTTACAAACCATTTCTGTGTGGACCTCGCTTTGTGCACGGGGGCATTGTCATGCTAAAACAGGAAAGGGCCTTTCCCAAACTGTAGCCTCAAAGTTTAGGTTAAGATTTCCCTTCACTGGAACAAAGTGCCAAAGGACCATTATTCCTCCTCCACCAAACGTTACAGTTGGCACTATGCATTCGGTGTAGGTAGCATTCTCCTTGCATCCGCCAAACCCAGATTTGTCCGTCAGACCGCCAGATGGTGAATCGTGAGTCATCACTCCAGAGAACGCATTTCCACTGCTCCAGAGTCCAATGACGGCGAGCTTTACACAACTCCAGCCGACGCTCGGCATTGTGATCTTAGGATTGTGTGCAGCTGCTTGGCAATGAAAACCCATTTCATGAAGCTCCAGGCGAACAGTTGTTGTGCTGACGTTGCTTCCAGAGGCAGTTTTTAACTCTGTAGTGAGTGTTGCAACAGAGGACAGATGATTTTTTCTTCAGCGGTCCTGTTCTGTGAGCTTGTTTGGCCTACCACTTCGCGGCGGAGCCGTTGTTGCTCCTAGACGTTTCCACTATATGGCAGGGTCTACAGACAATCACGGATTACAAAAGGAAAACCAGTCACGTCGCAGACACAGACACCTTCATCGCCCCACTTTGAGGATAACACAGTGCCACCGACGCGGCCCGCTCCCAAGGACTGTGGGTTCTCATTCCACGTGGTCAACTTGAGCAAAAACATTTCAGCATGTTAACCCTCGCAAGACTGCCGGCCCAGACGGCAGTCCTAGCCGCGTCCTCAGAGCTTACACAGTCCAGCTGGCAAGAAATGTTTGAGGACATATACAATCTCTCCCTATCCCAGTCTGCTGTCCCCACTTGTTCAAGATGTCCACCATTGTTCCTAAACCCAAAAAAGCAAAGGTAACTGAACTAAATGACTATCGCCCCATAGTGTTACTTCTGTCATCATGAAGTGCTTTGAGAGACTAGTCACAGATCATATCACCTCCACCCTACCTGACACCCTAGACCCAGTCCAATTTCCTTACCACCCCAATAGGTCCACAGACGATGCAATCGCCATAACACTGCACACTGCCCAATCCCATCTGGACAAGAGGAATACCTATATCAGAATGCTGTTCATTGACTATAGTTCAGCATTCAACACCATAGTACCCTCCAAGCTCATCATCAAGCTGGAGGCCCTGGGTCTCAACCTCTCCCTGTGCAACTGGGTCCTGGACTTCCTGACGGGCCACCCCCAGGTGGTGAAGGTAGGAAACAACATCTCCACACCGCTGATCCTCAACACTGGGGCCCCACAAGGGTGCGTACTCAGCCCCCTCCTGTACTCCCTGTTTACCCATGACTGCATGACCACGCACGCCTCCAACTCAATCATTGAGTTTGCAGATGACACAACAGTAGTAGGCCTGCAGATACATGAGGGGTAATACGGAGGGTAGTACGGATGGTAGTACGGTCTGCCCAACGCATCACCGGGGGCACCCGATGTCACAGGAAGGCCAAAAAGATCATGCAGAAGGCGAGGTCAGTACAGGTGCATCAAAGCTGGGCCCCGAGAGACTAAAAAACAGCTTCCATCTTAAGGCCATCAGACTGTTAAAATAGCCATCACTAGCCAGCTGCCACCCGACTACTCAATCCTGCACCTTAGAGGCTACGGCCCTATATACATAGACATGGAATCACTGGCCACTTTAATAATGGAACACTAGTCACTTAAATAATGTTAACATACTGCTTTACTCATCTCATATGTACATACTGTATTCTATTCTACTGTATTTAGTCAATGCCCTTCCGATATTGATAGCCGAATATACACTAATTTGAAGGGGTGTCCACATACTTTTGTATATATAGTGTATGTTATGTCAGTTTTATACCACAGACATGGAGTACTCCTCAGAAGCCTAGCATTAAACTACAGTCACAAATCTGCACACACAGCACACACCCACTTTTAGAATAGAGCTGAAACCCTTTCCACGTGATTGAGCCGGCACACACACACACGATGTTGGGCACTGATGCAAATACCTCAATTATTTAGGGAAGGAGAGGGACACATGCAATTACTATTAATATTATTAATTTCACAGGCCATTTACGATGCGCCCGCCTGGGCTTAGGAAAGCCAGAGACTTAGGGACAGGGGTGAGCGGGATGGAGGGAGTGGGGGAGAGGGATGGAGGGAGTGGGGGAGCGGAATGAAGGGAGTGGGAGAGAGGGAGAGAGAGAGTGAGGGAGCGGAATGAAGGGAGTGGGAGAGAGGGAGGGAGAGAGTGAGGGAGAGGGATGGAGGGAGGGAGAGAGTGGGGGAGAGGGAGTGGGGGAGAGAGGGAGAGGGAGAGAGAGGGAGGGATTGGGGGAGAGAGGGAGGGATTGGGAGAAAGGGAGGGAGTGGGGGAGAGGGAGGCAGTGGGGGAGAGGGAGGTAGTGGGAGAGAGAGGGAGGGAGGGAGTGGGGGAGAGAGGGAGGGAGTGGGAGAGAGGGAGTGGGAGAGAGTGCTGAGGGAAAAGGGGTATAAGGGCAGGGATAAAGAGAGAAGAGAGAAGCATTATCTTTGATTTTGATCATGGTAATTACAGTTCCTCTTGTTTTACATGCAATTTACACAAAGGACATTTATGCTGTGATTAAGCAAATGGGCCATTTTCATGTCAATGTTTAAACACTTGTAATGTAGCTCATTTCATGCCACAGACATATGAATAAGAGATGGAGAGATAAAGCGGAGAAGGCGTGACAGGGAGAGGAAGAGAGAGACAGAGAGGAATGGTAGATATTCATCTGGACAGAGGGGTGGTAGATATTAATCTGGACAGAGGGGTGGTAGATATTCATCTGGACAGAGGGATGGAAGATATTCATCTGGACAGAGGGATGGTAGATATTCATCTGGACAGAGGGATGGTAGATATTCATCTGGACAGAGGGATGGTAGATATTCATCTGGACAGAGGGATGGTAGATATTCATCTGGACAGAGGGATGGTAGATATTCATCTGGACAGAGGAATGGAAGATATTCATCTGGACAGAGGGGTGGTAGATATTCATCTGGACAGAGGGGTGGTAGATATTCATCTGGACAGAGGGGTGGTAGATATTCATCTGGACAGAGGGGTGGTAGATATTCATCTGGACAGAGGAATGGTAGATATTCATCTGGACAAAGGGATGGTAGATATTCATCTGGACAGAGGGGTGGTAGATATTCATCTGGACAGAGGGATGGTAGATATTCATCTGGACAGAGGGATGGAAGATATTCATCTGGACAGAGGGGTGGTAGATATTCATCTGGACAGAGGGATGGTAGATATTCATCTGGACAGAGGGATGGTAGATATTCATCTGGACAGAGGAATGGTAGATATTCATCTGGACAGAGGGATGGAAGATATTCATCTGGACAGAGGGATGGAAGATATTCATCTGGACAGAGGGATGGTAGATATTCATCTGGACAGAGGGATGGTAGATATTCATCTGGACAGAGGGATGGTAGATATTCATCTGGACAGAGGGATGGAAGATATTACACCCCCCGCCTTTGCCCTCAGAACAGCCTCAATTCATCGGGGCATGGACTCCACAAGGTGTCAAGCGTTCCATAGGGATGCTGGCCCATGCTGACTCCAAAGCTTCCCACAGTTGTGTCAAGTTGGCAGGATGCCTTTTGGGTGGTGGACCATTCAAATCCAATCAAAGCTTATTTTGTCACATGCGCCGAATACAACAGATGTAGACAGTGAAATGCCTACTTACAAGCCCTTAACCAACAACGCAGTAAAAAAATGACAAAAAAATAAGAATAAGAAATAAAAGTAACAAATAATTAAAGAGCAGCAGTAAAATAACAATAGCGAGACTATATACAGGGGGGTACCGGTACAGAGTCAATGTGCGGCGGCAAAGGTTAGTCGAGGTAATATGTACATGTAGGTAGAGTTATTAAAGTGACTGTGCATAGATAATAACAGAGATGCACACAGGAAAATGTTGAGTGTGGGAAAACCCAGCAGCTTTGCCACAAACCGGTGCGCCTGGCACCTACTACCATACTTCATTCAAGGCAATTGCATTTTATGTCTTGCCCATTCAGCCTCTAAATGGCACACATACAGAATCCATGTCTCAATTGTCTCAAGGCTTAGAAATCCTTCTTTAACCTGTCTCCTCCCCTTCATCTACACTGATTGAAGTGGATTTAACAAGGGACATCAGTAATGGATCACAGCTTTCACCTGGATTCACCTGGTCAGTCTGTCATGGAAAGAGCAGGTGTTCTTAATATTTTGTATACTCAGTATATAGTGAGCAATATGTTTGGAAAATCAAATCGTAGTAACATTGAATCGCAATACATAGAATCATGAGAATCACAATACATGTCGTATTGGCACCTAAGTATCGCGATAATACTGTATCCCGAGGTCCCTGGCAATTCCCAGTCTTGTTAGCTATAGAAGTGGGCAGGAAGAAAACATATTGCCATTCAATTTTGGGTGGGATAGGGAGAGGTAATGAACTGTATATATTAAAACAAGAGAATGAGGGGAAAGGGAAGGAGAGGATTTGGAAGGCACTAGGAGTGATGAATGGATAGGAGTATCAGGAATGAAGGACAGGGAAGGAGAGGATTTGGAAGGCACTAGGAGTGATGAATGGATAGGAGTATCAGGAATGAAGGACAGAGAAGGAGAGGATTTGGAAGGCACTAGGAGTGATGAATGGATAGGAGTATCAGGAATGAAGGACAGGGAAGGAGAGGATTTGGAAGGCACTAGGAGTGATGAATGGATAGGAGTATCAGGAATGAAGGACAGAGAAGGAGAGGATTTGGAAGGCACTAGGAGTGATGAATGGATAGGAGTATCAGGAATGAAGGACAGAGAAGGAGAGGATTTGGAAGGCACTAGGAGTGATGAATGGATAGGAGTATCAGGAATGAAGGACAGAGAAGGAGAGGATTTGGAAGGCACTAGGAGTGATGAATGGATAGGAGTATCAGGAATGAAGGACAGAGAAGGAGAGGATTTGGAAGGCACTAGGAGTGATGAATGGATAGGAGTATCAGGAATGAAGGACAGAGAAGGAGAGGATTTGGAAGGCACTAGGAGTGATGAATGGATAGGAGTATCAGGAATGAAGGCAAGGGAAGGAGAGGATTTGGAAGGCAGAGTGCAGAGCAGAGAGTGCAGAGAGTGCAGAGCAGAGAGTGCAGAGTGCAGTGCAGAGAGTGCAGAGAGAGCAGAGAGTGCAGAGAGAGCAGAGCAGAGAGTGCAGAGAGTGCAGAGCAGAGAGAGCAGAGAGTGCAGAGCAGAGAGTGCAGAGAGTGCAGAGCAGGCAGGCAGGCAGAGACATAGACATACAGCTGCTGCTTGTTTACAGGTGCTCCCAAAAACAAATGGCACAGCATAGTGGGATCGATCCATTCTCTGATCACATTAGTACGGCTGTCTGAGAGCACTGCAGTCACTTCAATTAAAAGCACTGCCGATGAGACAGCCCCAACTCATTCTGTTTCTCACTTTTCATTTCCTCCATCTATATCACTCACTCATTCAATCATCCCTTACTCCTTTTCTCATTCAATCACTCCCTCACTCATTCAATCACTCCCTCACTCATTTTCTCACTCATTCAATCACTCCCTCACTCATTCAATCACTCCCTCACTCATTCAATCACTCCCTCACTCATTCAACAATTCAATCACTCCCTCACTCATTCAACCACTCCCTCACTTATTTTCTCACTCATACAAACACTCAGTTAACATGAGAACATGCCACACACATATGCAAGCACACACGTAGGCACGAAAGCTCGCAAACGCACGCAAGCACGCGCACACACAATCACTCACACAGTCACACACACAGCAACAGCAGGTGGGACAGAGGAAAACCTCAAAGTCAGAGAATGAACAATGACAGGCAGCGATAGGAAAAAAATAGAACAAATGATGGAGAGGGAGAGATGGAGTGAAGAGGGAGAGACAGTCAGGGAGGGCAGTGTTTTTAATCTCCTGCAGGTGTCTGACACAGTTGTGTTGCTGATGAAGCCTCAACACTTGGTAGCGCCTCCATGCTCTGGACACTACGCTGACAGACACAGCAAACCTTCTTGCCACAGCTCGCATTGATGTGCCATCCTGGATGAGCTGCACTACCTGAGCCACTTGTGTGGGTTATAGACTCCGTCTCATACTACCACTAGAGTGAAAGCACCGGCAGCATTCAAAAGTGACCAAAACATCAGCCAGGAAGCATAGGAACTGAGAAGTGGTCTGTGGTCACCACCTGCAGAACCACTCCTTTATTGGGGGTGTCTTGCTAATTGCCTATAATTTCCACCTGTTGTCTACTCCGTTTGCACAAAAGCATGTGGCATTTATTGTCAATCAATGTTGCTTCCTAAGTGGACAGTTTGATTTCACAGAAGTGTGATTGACTTGGAGTTACATTGTGTTGTTTAAGCGCTCTTTAAATTTATGGATAAAAAAACGTTCCCGTTTTAAACAAGATATTTTGTCACGAAAAGATGCTCGACTATGCATATAATTGACAGCTTTGGAAAGAAAAACACTCTGACATTTCCAAAACTGCAAAGATATTGTCTGTGAGTGCCATAGAACTAATGCTACAGGCGAAACCAAGATGAAATTTCATACAGGAAGTGCCCCAGATTTTGAATGCGCTGTGTGTCTCCTTATATGGCTGTGTATGGGTCACGAATGAGCTTAGACTTTCTGTCGTTTCCCCAAGGTGTCGACAGCATTGTGACGTATTTGTAGGCAAATCATTGGAAGATTGACCTTAAGAGACTACATCTACCAGGTGGCCGCTTGGTGTCCTCCGTTGCAATTATTGGGTAATCTCCAGCTGCGTGTATTTTTCGTTTGCTTTGAGGAGAAACACAGATGCCACGAATGATTTATCATCGAATAGATATGTGAAAAACACCTTGAGGATTGATTCTAAACAACGTTTGCCATGTTTCTGTCGATATTAATTTGGTATGTTTCTGTCGAGTTAATTTGGTAAAAGGTTTGGCGTTGTAGAGACTGCATTTTCAGATTTTTTTCTTAGCCAAACGTGATGAACAAAACGGAGCGATTTCTCCTACACAAATAATCTTTTTGGAAAATATGAACATTTGCTATCTAACTGAGAGTCTCCTCATTGAAAACATCCGAAGTTCTTCAAAAGGTACATTATTTTATTTGAATGCTTTTCTTGTTTTTGTGAAAATGTTGCCTGCTGAATGCTAGGCTTAATGCTATGCTAGCTATCAATACTCTTTCACAAATGCTTGTGTAGTTATGGTTGAAAAGCATATTTTGAAAATCTGAGATGACAGTGTTGTTAACAAAAGGCTAAGCTTGTGAGTGAATATATTTATTTCATTTCATTTGTGATTTTCATGAATAGTTAACGTTGCGTTATGGTAATGAGCTTGAGGCTATAATTACGCTCCCGGATACGGGATTGCTCGATGCAAGAAGTTCAAACAAATTTTTCAACCACTCCACAAATTTCTTGTTAACAAACTATAGTTTCGGCAAGTCGGATAGGCCATCTACTTTGTGCATGACAGAAATCCTTTTTCCAACAATTGTTAACAGACAGATTATTTAACTTATAATTCACTGTATCACAATTCCAGTGGGTCAGAAGTTTACATACACTAAGTTGACTGTTCCGTTAAACAGCTTGGAAAATTTCAGAAAATGATGTCATGGCTTTAGAAGCTTCTGATAGGCTAATTGACATCATTTGAGTCAATTGGAGGTGTACCTGTGGATGTATTTCAAGGCCTACCTTTAAACTCAGTGCCTCTTTGCTTGACATCATGGGACAATCAAAAGAAATCAGTTCTGTCTCCTAGAGATGAACGTACTTTGTTGTGAAAAGTGCAAATCAATCCCAGAACAACAGCAAAGGACCTTGTGAAGATTCTGGAGGAAACAGGTACAAAAGTATCTATATCCACAATAAAACGAGTCCGACATAACCTGAAAGGCCGATCAGCAAGGAAGAAGCCACTGCTCCAAAACCGCCATGAAAAAGCCAGACCACGGTTTGCAACTGCACATGGGGACAGAGATTGTACTTTTGGGGGAAATGTCCTCTGGTCTGATGAAACAAAAATAGAACTGTTTGGCCATCATGACCATTGTTATGTTTGGAGGAAAAAGGGGGATGCATGCAAGCCAAAGAACACCATCCCAACCGTGAAGCACGGGGGTGGCAGCATCATGTCGTGGGGGTGCTTTGCTGCAGGAAGGACTGGTGCACTTCACAAAATAGATGGCATCATGAGGTGGGAAAAGTAGGTAGATATATTGAAGCAACATCTCAAGACATCAGTCAGGAAGTTAAAGCTTAGTCGCAAATGGGTCTTCCAAATGGACAATGACCCCAAGCATGCTTCCAAAGTTGTGGCAAAATGGCTTAAGGACAACAAAGTCAAGGTATTGGAGTGGCCATCATAAAGCCCTGACCTCAATCCAATAGAATATTTGTGGGCAGAACTGAAAAAGTGTGTGCGAGCAAGGAGGCCTACAAACCTGATTCAGTTACACCAGCTCTGTCAGGAGGAATGGGCCAAAATTCACCTAACTTATTGTGGGAAGCTTGTGGAAGACTACCAGAAACGTTTGACCCAATTTAAACAATTTAAAGGCAATGCTACCAAATACTAAATACAACCTTCGAGCTCGGCAGAGACGAAGGTTGAAAGTCATGCGTCCTCTGATACACAACCCAACCTAGCCGCACTGCTTCTTAACACAGCACGCATCCAACCCGGAAGCCAGCCGCACCAATGTGCCGGAGGAAACACTGCCCGGCCCGCCACAGGAGTCGCTGGTGCGCGAGACAAGGACATCCCTACAGACCAAGCCCTCCCTGACCCGGACGACGCTAGGCCAATTGTGCGTCGCCCCATGGACCTCCCGGTCGCGGCCGGTTATGACAGAGCCTGGGCGCGAACCCAGAGTCTCTGATGGCACAGCTGGCGCTGCAGTACAGCGCCCTTACACTAAAGGCCTCCCGGGTGGCGCAGTGGTTATGTACACTTTTGACCCACTGGGAATGTGATGAAAGAAATAAAAGCTTAAATAAATAATTCTCTCCACTATTATTCTGACATTTCACATTCTTAAAATAATGTGGTGATCCTAACTGACCTAAGACAGGGGATCTTTACTGGGATTATATGTCAGGACTTGTGAAAAACTGAGTTTAAATGTATTTGGCTAAAGTGTATGTAAACGTCCGACTTCAACTGTAAGTATCATGATAATATCGTATCGTGAGGTCCCTGGCAATCCCCAGCCCTATTTGACTAGTGGAAATTCATCCAGTAATTTTGTAGCTGAGCTGATTGTAGAAGAGGCGTCTCATTTCAGCCTTATAACCAGTATGACTGGCTAGTGCTGCCTTTTATCCATCATGTTCTTTTTTATGCCAGTGCAGAATACAGAGTGTGTGTGTTGTGTGTCTGTTATGTGTATCGCTTGCTTGTTGGTTTGTTAGAGTGGTCGGCTGATGTATTGGATTAATATTCTCATGGTCAGATGTGGTATTTGGGAGAGGTGAGCCTTGTTCAGATCGTTCTGCCAGGGAGATATCACAAATATTGATTTAGCATTCCCTGCTATATTGTGCTGCAGACAGGCAGAGAGCAGCGCAGAGAATGAAGGGTCCTTAAGATCTGCACAGGCTTTTCAAAGGACAGCCCTAATGCATGTTCTCCATTGATCGTCTGAGTAAATGTGCTGCTGTCCAGCCTCTAAAGGTCTGACAGGCCTTACAAAGCTGCAGCTAAGCACACACACTGAGCTATTGAGTACTACCCATTGCCAGGCACTTGTAATACAAAACCTACAGTCTGTATGTGCTGCGGGTATTGATCTCGCTGCTTTATACCCTGGCTGGAGGCCATGGGGTCTGTCTATCATTCTTATGCCTCGAGTGTGTGTGTGATGTGTGTGATGTGTGTGTGTGTGGTTGTGTGTGGCTGTGTGTGTGTGGTTATGTGTGGCTGTTTGTGTGTGTGTGTCAGGGTTTCTATTCTGGTGCTCAGAATGACAGAAATCACATTTAGATGATGGTAATTAACAGAACATAGAACTCATGTAATAACGTAGCAAATAAAACTTCATTTTCAGCCTCCCGAATGGCGTAGCGGTCTAAGGCACTGCACCGCAGTGCTGCGTCACTACAGATCCTGGCCGTGACCGGGAGACCCATGAGGAGGCGCACAATTGGCCCAGCGTCGTCCGGGTTAGAGGAGTTGTCCTTGTCCCGTCGCGCTCTAGTGACTCCCATGGCGGGCCGGGCACAAGCACGCTGACACAGTCGGCAGGTGTACGGTGTTTCCGCCGACACATTGGATGTTTCAGAGGACGCGCAGCTCTCAACCTTCACCTCTCCAAAGTCTGTACGGGAGTTTCAGCAATGGGACAAGACCTTAACTACCAATTGGATATCATGAAATTGGGGAGAAAAAGGGGTTAAAAGAACCTAGAAGGCAGCATCCTGGAGTCACCTCTTCACTGTTGGCATTGAGACTGGTGTTGTGCGGGTACTATTTAATGAAGCTGCCAGTTGAGGACTTGTGAGGCATCTTTTTCTCAAACTAGACACTCTAATGTACTTGTCCTCTTGCTCAGTTGTGCACCGGGGCCTACCACTACTCTTTCTGTTCTGGTTAGAACTAGTTTGAGCTTTTCTGTGAAGGGAGTAGTACACAGCATTGTACGAGATCTTCAGTTTTTTGGCAGTTTCTTGCATGGAATAGCCTTATTTCTCAGAACAAGAATAGACTGACGAGTTTCAGAAGAAAGATCTTTGTTTCTGGCCATTTTGAGCCTGTAATCAAACCCACAAATGCTGATGCTCCAGATACTCAACTAGTCTAAAGAAGGCCAGTTTTATTGCTTCTTTAAATCAGCACAACCATTTTCAGCTGTGCTAACATAATTGCAAAAGGGTTTTGTAATGATCAATTAGCCTTTTAAAATGATAAACTTGGATTAGCTAACACAACGTGACATTGGAACACAGGAGTGATGGTTGCTGATAATGGGCCTCTGTAAGCCTACGTAGATATTCCATTTAAAAAACAATCTGCCGTTTCCATCATCAATAGTCATTTACAACATTAGGGGGCACTATTTTGACGTCCGGATGAAAAGTGTTCCCAAAGTAAACTGTCTGCTACTCAGGCCCAGAAGCTAGGATATGCATATTATTAGTAGATCTGGATAGAAACACTCTGAAGTTTCTAAAACTGTTTGAATGATATCTGTGAGTATAACAGAACTTATTTGGGCAAACTATCCAGGATTGTTTTTTTTGAGGTCACTCTCTTTTCAATGGGTTTTCAATGGGAATCTAGAATTCTAAGGTAATTGCTTGCAGTTGCTATTGCTTCCACTGGATGTCAACAGTCTCTAGAAATTGGTTGATGTTTTTCCTTTGAGAAATGAACAAGTAGCCCTGTTCAGAACAAGGGTAGAGTGAAATGTACTGTTGTAGTTGAGGCGCGTGACCTGAAAGCTCGCTACACTTTGTTTTCCTCCGGTATTGTACACAGTTTATCCCGTCTTAAATTTGATCGATTATTTACGTTTAAAAATACCTGGTTCGATTAGGAAAGTTGTTTGGATCAAGTTTACAGGTAAACTAATTAGATAATGTGTAGTCATGTTGCACGAGTTGGAACCGGTGTATTTTCTAAATCATACGTGTCAAATAAATGGACATTTTGGATATATAACGACAGAATTTATCAAACAAAAGGACCATTTGTGATGTTTAATGGACATATTGGAGTGCAAACAGAAGAAGATCTTCAAAGGTAAGGCATGAATTATATGTTATTTCTGACTTTTGTGTTGTGCCTGGCGGGCTGAATTATGATTTTCATGTGTATGTTTGCTGGGGTGCTGTCCTCAGATAATAGCATGGTTTGCTTTCGCCGTAAAGCCTTTTTGAAATCTGACACTGTGGATGGATTAACAAGAAGTGCATCTTTAAACTGGTGTATAACACTTGTATGATTTATGAATTATTATTCTGAGTATTTCTGTTTTTGAATTTGACACGCTGCTATTTCACTGGGTGTTGTCAAATCAATCCCGTTAACAGGATTGGCACGCGAAGGGATCACCTAGAGGTTAACAATGTCTACACTGTATTTCTGATCAATTTGATGTTATTTAAAAAGAATTGACAAACATTTTCTAAGGGAACCCAAACTTTTGGATTGTGCCAAAAGCCAGCTAACAAAAACCCTGATTAGTGTGTGTATTTACATTTGCGCATGTTTTAGGGATGTGATTCGATTATTAATGATTACTTGCGTCATGTCTGAGTTGTGTATGTGAGTCTTTTTGTGCGTGTGTGACACTGTGTGTGTGTGTGTGACTCACTGAGGCAGCTGTGGCCGTAGTGCACCATGAAGTCTGCCCCCAGGGCGCGGGCCGTGAAGTCGTCCACGCAGCAGGCTCCGTAGGTCACATCACCCATCACAATGGTGTCTGCCTCTGTGAACCTGGGACACACACACACACATGACCAAAACCACTCCTCTGACCGCACATGAACACAAATAGAACTATCCCCCTGTCATTGGACAACCACGCACACACAATCTCCAATCAGCTCAGTCTATTAGCCCCACTGACCTCCCCTCTTACCATGGCGATCGATACCCAACCTGGCTCCAGCACAGTAGCATCTTGATAGGGTCAGAAGGATCAATCCCCAGTCTCACCATGTTACCATGTACTGGCTGTCTCTGACTGGGACAAGTCATTAAGTAGATCAATCCCCAGTCTCAGCATGTTACCATGTACTGGCTGTCTCTGACTGGGACAAGTCAAGTAGAGGGACTAAGAGTGACATGTCACTCAGATAATGCTTTTCCATCCCTTTATGATTGACATGCCAAACATCAACAGGGCCTATAGAGCAGTCAGGTTGGTGGTCCATGAACAGGAGTCAATCATCATTGAGCTACAGTCAGTCAGTCTGCATCAACAGATGAGATATATTAGAGGGTCAGGATAAATAGAGACTAGTTGATAATCTGATTAGTGGGGGGTAGGGGTAAGTAAGGACACTATTTTGTTTTATAGGACATGGATTTATAGATAGCACATCTGGATGGAAACTGCAGAGGCAGGGTCAATTACAGATGATCTGTCCATCTGTGGCCTTAGCATAAAATACTATCAACTGCCCCATCCACATTACATACACCTACTACGGAAGGCCTTTTCTATTGAAAAAGCCACAAAGCCATACCAGTTTTTTGTTTTCTTTTGCTCTAATAAATTAAAGCAACAAATGAATTCATTCTGCATCTCATCATCCCACTGGCTAAAATGAGTGAATGCTGAAAGCTGAGAAAGAGAAGTGTGTGAATGGATAAAGGACAGAGAGGAAAGAGAGGTGAGAATGGATAAAGGACAGAGAGGAAAGAGAGGTGTGAATGGATAAAGGACAGAGAGGAAAGAGAGGTGTGAATGGATAAAGGACAGAGAGGAAAGAGAGGTGTGAATGGATAAAGGACAGAGAGGAAAGAGAGGTGTGAATGGATAAAGGACAGAGAGGAAAGAGAGGTGTGAATGGATAAAGGACAGAGAGGAAAGAGAGGTGTGAATGGATAAAGGACAGAGAGGAAAGAGAGGTGTGAATGGATAAAGGACAGAGAGAGGAAAGAGAGGTGTGAATGGATAAAGGACAGAGAGAGGAAAGAGAGGTGTGAATGGATAAAGGACCGAGAGAGGAAAGAGAGGTGTGAATGGATAAAGGACCGAGAGAGGAAAGAGAGGTGTGAATGGATAAAGGACAGAGAGAGGAAAGAGAGGTGTGAATGGATAAAGGACAGAGAGGAAAGAGAGGTGTGAATGGATAAAGGACAGAGAGGAAAGAGAGGTGTGAATGGATAAAGGGCAGAGAAAGGAAAGTGAGGTGTGAATGGATAAAGGACAGAGAGGAAAGAGAGGTGTGAATGGATAAAGGACAGAGAGAGGAAAGAGAGGTGTGAATGGATAAAGGACAGAGAGAGGAAAGAGAGGTGTGAATGGATAAAATGCAGAACAGGGAAGAGAGGTGTGAATGGATAAAGGACAGAGTGGGGAACGAGAGGTGTGAATGGATAAAGGACAGAGAGAGGAAAGAGGTGTGAATGGATAAAGGACAGAGAGGAAAGAGAGGTGTGAATGGATAAAGGACAGAGTGGGGAAAGAGAGGTGTGAATGGATAAAGGACAGAGTGGGGAAAGAGAGGTGTGAATGGATAAAGGACAGAAAGGAAAGAGAGGTGTGAATGGATAAAGGACAGAGAGGAAAGAGAGGTGTGAATGGATAAAGGACAGAGAGAGGAAAGAGAGGTGTGAATGGATAAAGGACAGAGAGAGGAAAGGGAGGTGTGAATGGATAAAGGACAGAGAGTGGAAAGAGGTGTGAATGGATAAAGGAGAGAGAGAGGAAAGAGAGGTGTGAATGGATAAAGGACAGAGAGAGGAAAGAGAGGTGTGAATGGATAAAGGACAGAGAGGAAAGAGAGGTGTGAATGGATAAAGGACAGAGAGGAAAGAGAGGTGTGAATGGATAAAGGGCAGAGAGAGGAAAGAGAGGTGTGAATGGATAAAGGACAGAGAGGAAAGAGGTGTGAATGGATAAAGGACAGAGAGGAAAGAGAGGTGTGAATGGATAAAGGACAGAGAGGAAAGAGAGGTGTGAATGGATAAAGGACAGAGAGAGGAAAGAGAGGTGTGAATGGATAAAGGACAGAGAGAGGAAAGAGAGGTGTGAATGGATAAAATGCAGAA
Source organism: Oncorhynchus kisutch (assembly GCF_002021735.2). Lineage (NCBI taxonomy): Eukaryota > Metazoa > Chordata > Actinopteri > Salmoniformes > Salmonidae > Oncorhynchus > Oncorhynchus kisutch. Next base: position 66,346,715 of record NC_034188.2, on the reverse strand, counting down.
CAGGGAAGAGAGGTGTGAATGGATAAAGGACAGAGTGGGGAAAGAGAGGTGTGAATGGATAAAGGACAGAGAGAGGAAAGAGAGGTGTGAATGGATAAAGGACAGAGAGAGGAAAGAGGTGTGAATGGATAAAGGACAGAGAGGAAAGAGAGGTGTGAATGGATAAAGGACAGAGAGGAAAGAGAGGTGTGAATGGATAAAGGACAGAGAGGTGTGAATGGATAAAGGACAGAGTGGGGAAAGAGAGGTGTGAATGGATAAAGGACAGAGAGGAAAGAGAGGTGTGAATGGATAAAGGACAGAGAGAGGAAAGAGAGGTGTGAATGGATAAAGGACAGAGAGTGGAAAGAGGTGAATGGATAAAGGAGAGAGAGAGGACAGAGAGGTGTGAATGGATAAAGGACAGAGGAAAGGGAGGTGTGAATGGATAAAGGACAGAGAGGAAAGAGAGGTATGAATGGATAAAGGACAGAGAGGAAAGAGAGGTGTGAATGGATAAAGGGCAGAGAGAGGAAAGAGAGGTGTGAATGGATAAAGGACAGAGAGGAAAGAGGTGTGAATGGATAAAGGACAGAGAGGAAAGAGAGGTGTGAATGGATAAAGGACAGAGAGAGGAAAGAGGTGTGAATGGATAAAGGACAGAGAGTGGAAAGAGAGATGTGAATGGATAAAATGCAGAACAGGGAAGAGAGCAGTGGAGGTGAGGAGATAGCCACTAAACCCCCCCACCTCTGTGTTTTGACATATTCAGGCTAGCCAGGAAAGGTAGAATTAATAGTGAGAATAAAGGGGAAAACAGGAGACTGAAACAGACAGTGTAGCCTACCCACCAACCCAGTCTGACTAACAACAGCTGGCTGTCTACTGCTGCCCAGTCAATGAACCCTTAGATACTGTACACTGGCTACAGAGGCTACTTCCTCTCTCGCGCTCCCTTTTTAATTCCTCTTCCACTGGATTTCATTGTACTTTAGTTTGATAAGAGGTAGTTCAAAGTTCAGACTCTCCTTTCTCGACTCTGTTTTCATCTCTCCATCTTTTTACACCTCTCTCTCCTCTAACCCCTCTCTCTCCATCTGTTTACACCTCTCTCTCCTCTAACCCCTCTCTCTCCATCTGTTACACCTCTCTCCTCTAACCCCTCTCTCTCCATCTGTTTACACCTCTCTCTCCTCTAACCCCTCCCTCTCCATCTGTTTACACCTCTCTCTCCTCTAACCCCTCTCTCTCCATCTATTTACACCTCTCTCTCCTCTAACCCCTCTCTCTCCATCTGTTTACACCTCTCTCTCCATCTGTTACCCCTCCCTCTCCATCTGTTTACACCTCTCTCCTCTAACCCCTCCCTCTCCATCTGTTTACACCTCTCTCTCCATCTGTTTACACCTCTCACCCCTCCATCTGTTTACACCTCTTGCCTCTAACCCCTCTCTCTCCATCTGTTTACACCTCTCTCCTCTAACCCCTCTCTCTCCATCTGTTTACACCTCTCTCCTCTAACCCCTCTCTCTCCATCTGTTTACACCTCTCTCCTCTAACCCCTCTCTCTCCATCTGTTTACACCTCTCTCCTCTAACCCCTCTCTCTCCATCTGTTTACACAACTCTCCTCTAACCCCTCTCTCTCCATCTGTTTACACCTCTCTCTCCATCTGTTTACACCTCTCCTCTAACCCCTCTCTCTCCATCTGTTTACACCTCTCTCTCCATCTGTTTACACCTCTCTCCTCTAACCCCTCTCTCTCCATCTGTTTACACCTCTCCATCTGTTTACACCTCTCTCCTCTAACCCTCTCTCTCCATCTGTTTACACCTCTCTCCTCTAACCCCTCTCTCCATCTGTTTACACCTCTCTCCTCTAACCCCTCTCTCTCCATCTGTTTACATCTCTCCTCTAACCTCCCTCTCTCTCCATCTGTTTATACCTCTCTCCTCTAACCCCTCTCTTTCCATCTGTTTACAACCTCTCTCCTCTACCCTCTCTCTCCTCTAACCTCTCTCTCCATCTGTTTACACCTCTCTCCTCTAACCCCTCTCTCTCCATCTGTTTACATCTCTCCTCTAACCTCCCTCTCTCTCCATCTGTTTACACCTCTCTCCTCTACCCCCTCTCTCCTCTAACCCCTCTCTCTCCATCTGTTTACACCTCTCCTCTAACCCCTCTCTCTCCATCTGTTTACACCTCTCTCCTCTAACCCCTCTATCTCCATCTGGTTACACCTCTCTCCTCTAACCCCTCTCTTTCCATCTGTTTACACCTATCTCCTCTAACCCCTCTCTCTCCATCTGTTTACACCTCTCTCCTCTAACCCCTCTCTCTCCATCTGTTTACACCTCTCTCCTCTAACCCCTCTCTCTCCATCTGTTTACACCTCTCCTCTAACCCCTCTCTCTCCATCTGTTTACACCTCTCTCCTCTAACCCCTCTCTCTCCATCTGTTACACCTCTCTCCTCTAACCCCTCTCTCTCCATCTGTTTACACCTCTCTCCTCTAACCTCTCTCTCCATCTGTTTACACCTCTCTCCTCTAACCCCTCTCTCTCCATCTGTTTACACCTCTCTCTCCATCTGTTTACACCTCTCTCCTCTAACCCTCTCTCTCCATCTGTTTACACCTCTCCTCTAACCCCTCTCTCTCCATCTGTTTACACCACTCCCTCCTCTACCCCCTCTCTCTCCATCTGTTTACACCTCTCCTCTAACCCCTCTCTCTCCATCTGTTTACACCCTCTCCTCTAACCCCTCTCTCTCCATCTGTTTACACCTCTCTCTCCATCTGTTTACACCTCTCTCTCCTCTAACCCCTCTCTCTCTCTCCATCTGTTTACACCTCTCTCTCCACCTGTTTACACCTCTCTCTCCTCTAACCCTCTCTCTCCATCTGTTTACACCTCTCTCTCCATCTGTTTACACCTCTCTCCTCTACCCCCTCTTTCTCCATCTGTTTACACCTCTCTCCTCTAACCCCTCTCTCTCCATCTGTTTACACCTCTCTCTCCTCTAACCCCTCTCTCTCCATCTGTTTACACCTCTCTCCTCTAACCACTCTCTCTCCATCTGTTTACACCTCTCTCCTCTAACCACTCTCTCTCCATCTGTTTACACCTCTCCTCTAACCCCTCTCTCTCCATCTGTTTACACCTCTCTCTCCATCTGTTTACACCTCTCTCTCCATCTGTTTACACCTCTCTCCTCTAACCCCTCTCTCTCCATCTGTTTACACCTCTCTCCTCTAACCCCTCTCTCTCCATCTGTTTACACCTCTCTCCTCTAACCCCTCTCTCCATCTGTTTACACCTCTCTCCTCTAACCCCTCTCTCTCCATCTGTTTACATCTCTCCTCTAACCTCCCTCTCTCTCCATCTGTTTATACCTCTCTCCTCTAACCCCTCTATTTCCATCTGTTTACACCTCTCTCCTCTACCCCCTCTCTCTCCTCTAACCCCTCTCTCTCCATCTGTTTACACTTCTCCTCTAACCCCTCTCTCTCCATCTGTTTACACCTCTCTCCTCTAACCCCTCTCTCTCCATCTGGTTACACCTCTCTCCTCTAACCCCTCTCTTTCCATCTGTTTACACCTCTCTCCTCTAACCCCTCTCTTTCCATCTGTTTACACCTCTCTCCTCTAACCCCTCTCTTTCCATCTGTTTACACCTATCTCCTCTAACCCCTCTCTCTCCCCATCTGTTTACACCTCTCTCCTCTAACCCCTCTCTCTCCATCTGTTTACACCTCTCTCCTCTAACCCCTCTCTCTCCATCTGTTTACACCTCTCCTCTAACCCCTCTCTCTCCATCTGTTTACACCTCTCTCCTAACCCCTCTCTCTCCATCTGTTTACACCTCTCTCCTCTAACCCCTCTCTCTCCATCTGTTTACACATCTCTCCTCTAACCTCTCTCCATCTGTTTACACCTCTCTCTCCATCTGTTTACACCTCTCTCCTCTAACCCCTCTCTCTCCATCTGTTTACACCTCTCCTCTAACCCCTCTCTCTCCATCTGTTTACACCTCACTCCTCTACCCCCTCTCTCTCCTCTACCCCCTCTCTCTCCATCTGTTTACACCTCTCCTCTAACCCCTCTCTCTCCATCTGTTTACACCTCTCTCTCCATCTGTTTACACCTCTCTCTCCTCTAACCCCTCTCTCTCTCCATCTGTTTACACCTCTCTCTCCATCTGTTTACACCTCTCTCTCCATCTGTTTACACCTCTCTCTCCATCTGTTTACACCTCTCTCTCCTCTAACCCCTCTCTCTCCATCTGTTTACACTTCTCTCCTCTAACCCCTCTCTCTCCATCTGTTTACACCTCTCTCTCCATCTGTTTACACCTCTCTCCTCTACCCCCTCTTTCTCCATCTGTTTACACCTCTCTCCTCTAACCCCTCTCTCTCCATCTGTTTACACCTCTTTCCTCTAACCCCTCTCTCTCCATCTGTTTACACCTCTCTCTCCATCTGTTTACACCTCTCTCTCCATCTGTTTACACCTCTCTCCTCTAACCCCTCTCTCTCCATCTGTTTACACCTCTCTCCTCTAACCCCTCTCTCTCCATCTGTTACACCTCTCTCCTCTAACCTCTCTCTCCATCTGTTTACACCTCTCTCCTCTAACCCCTCTCTCTCCATCTGTTTACACCTCTCTCTCCATCTGTTTACACCTCTCTCTCCATCTGTTTACACCTCTCTCCTCTAACCCCTCTCTCTCCATCTGTTTACACCTCTCTCCTCTAACCTCTCTCTCCATCTGTTTACACCTCTCTCCTCTAACCCCTCTCTCTCCATCTGTTTACACCTCTCCTCTAACCCCTCTCTCTCCATCTGTTTACACCTCACTCCTCTACCCCCTCTCTCTCCTCTACCCCCTCTCTCTCCATCTGTTTACACCTCTCCTCTAACCCCTCTCTCTCCATCTGTTTACACCTCTCATCTAACCCCTCTCTCCATCTGTTTACACCTCTCTCTCCATCTGTTTACACCTCTCTCTCCTCTAACCCCTCTCTCTCTCCATCTGTTTACACCTCTCTCTCCATCTGTTTACACCTCTCTCTCCATCTGTTTACACCTCTCTCCTCTACCCCCTCTTTCTCCATCTGTTTACACCTCTCTCCTCTAACCCCTCTCTCTCCATCTGTTTACACCTCTCTCTCCTCTAACCCCTCTCTCTCCATCTGTTTACACCTCTCTCTCCATCTGTTTACACCTCTCTCCTCTAACCACTCTCTCTCCATCTGTTTACACCTCTCTCCTCTAACCCCTCTCTCTCCATCTGTTTACACCTCTCTCCTCTAACCCCTCTCTCTCTCCATCTGTTTACACCTCTCTCCTCTAACCCCTCTCTCCATCTGTTTACACCTCTCTCCTCTAACCCCTCTCTCTCCATCTGTTTACATCTCTCCTCTAACCTCCCTCTCTCTCCATCTGTTTATACCTCTCTCCTCTAACCCCTCTCTTTCCATCTGTTTACACCTCTCTCCTCTACCCTCTCTCTCCTCTAACCCCTCTCTCTCCATCTGTTTACATCTCTCCTCTAACCTCCCTCTCTCTCCATCTGTTTACACCTCTCTCCTCTAACCCTCTCTCTCCATCTGTTTACACCTCTCCTCTAACCCCTCTCTCTCCATCTGTTTACACCTCTCTCCTCTAACCCCTCTCTCTCCATCTGGTTACACCTCTCTCCTCTAACCCCTCTCTTTCCATCTGTTTACACCTCTCTCCTCTAACCCCTCTCTCTCCATCTGTTTACACCTCTCTCCTCTAACCCCTCTCTCTCCATCTGTTTACACCTCTCCTCTAACCCCTCTCTCTCCATCTGTTTACACCTCTCTCCTAACCCCTCTCTCTCCATCTGTTTACACCTCTCTCCTCTAACCCCTCTCTCTCCATCTGTTTACACCTCTCTCCTCTAACCTCTCTCCATCTGTTTACACCTCTCTCTCCATCTGTTACACCTCTCTCCTCTAACCCCTCTCTCTCCATCTGTTTACACCTCTCATCTAACCCCTCTCTCCATCTGTTTACACCTCTCATCTAACCCCTCTCTCCATCTGTTTACACCTCTCTCTCCTCTAACCCCTCTCTCTCTCCATCTGTTTACACCTCTCTCTCCATCTGTTTACACCTCTCTCTCCATCTGTTTACACCTCTCTCCTCTAACCCCTCTCTCTCTCCATCTGTTTACACCTCTCTCCTCTAACCCCTCTAACCCCGAATCCTGAATCCCTCTAACCCCGAATCCTGAATCCTCTAACCCCTCTAACCCCGAATCCTGGCTTAGGAAGACCACCAAAAATTCTGAAGTTTTAATTCCAAACTACAACATTTTCAGACAAGATAGAACTGCCAAAGGGGGCGGTGTTGCAATCTACTGCAAAGATAGCCTGCAGAGTTCTGTCCTACTATCCAGGTCTGTACCCAAACAATTTGAACTTCTACTTTTAAAAATCCACCTCTCTAAAAACAAGTCTCTCACCGTTGCCGCCTGCTATAGACCACCCTCTGCCCCCAGCTGTGCTCTGGACACCATATGTGAACTGATTGCCCCCCATCTATCTTCAGAGTTCGTGCTGCTAGGCGACCTAAACTGGAACATGCTTAACACCCCAGCCATCCTACAATCTAAACTTGATGCCCTCAATCTCACACAAATAATCAATGAACCTACCAGGTACCTCCCCAAAACCTTAAACACGGGCACCCTCATAGATATCATCCTAACCAACTTCCCCTCTAAATACACCTCTGCTGTCTTCAACCAAGATCTCAGCGATCACTGCCTCATTGCCTGCATCCGTAATGGGTCAGCGGTCAAACGACCTCCACTCATCACTGTAAAACGCTCCCTGAAACACTTCTGCGAGCAGGCCTTTCTAATCGACCTGGCCGGGGTATCCTGGAAGGATATTGATCTCATCCCGTCAGTAGAGGATGCCTGGATATTTTTTAAAAATGCCTTCCTAACCATCTTAAATAAACATGCCCCATTCAAGAAATTTAGAACCAGGAACAGATACAGCCCTTGGTTCTCCCCAGACCTGACTGCCCTTAACCAACACAAAAACATCCTATGGCGTTCTGCATTAGCATCGAACAGCCCCCGTGATATGCAGCTGTTCAGGGAAGCTAGAAATCATTATACACAGGCAGTTAGAAAAGCCAAGGCTAGCTTTTTCAAGCAGAAATTTGCTTCCTGCAACACTAACTCAAAAAAGTTCTGGGACACTGTAAAGTCCATGGAGAATAAGAACACCTCCTCCCAGCTGCCCACTGCACTGAAGATAGGAAACACTGTCACCACTGATAAATCCACCATAATTGAGAATTTCAATAAGCATTTTTCTACGGCTGGCCATGCTTTCCACCTGGCTACTCCTACCCCGGACAACAGCACTGCACCCCCAACAGCAACTCGCCCAAGCCTTCCCCATTTCTCCTTCTCCCAAATCCATTCAGCTGATGTTCTGAAAGAGCTGCAAAATCTGGACCCCTACAAATCAGCCGGGCTAGACAATCTGGACCCTTTCTTTCTAAAATTATCTGCCGAAATTGTTGCCACCCCTATTACTAGCCTGTTCAACCTCTCTTTCGTGTCGTCTGAGATTCCCAAAGATTGGAAAGCAGCTGCGGTCATCCCCCTCTTCAAAGGGGGGACACTCTTGACCCAAACTGCTACAGACCTATATCTATCCTACCGTGCCTTTCTAAGGTCTTCGAAAGCCAAGTCAACAAACAGATTACCGACCATTTCGAATCTCACCATACCTTCTCTGCTATGCAATCTGGTTTCAGAGCTGGTCATGGGTGCACCTCAGCCACGCTCAAGGTCCTAAACGATATCTTAACCGCCATCGATAAGAAACATTACTGTGCAGCCGTATTCATTGATCTGGCCAAGGCTTTCGACTCTGTCAATCACCATATCCTCATCGGCAGACTCGACAGCCTTGGTTTCTCAAATGATTGCCTCGCCTGGTTCACCAACTACTTCTCTGATAGAGTTCAGTGTGTCAAGTCGGAGGGTCTGCTGTCCGGACCTCTGGCAGTCTCTATGGGGGTGCCACAGGGTTCAATTCTTGGACCGACTCTCTTCTCTGTATACATCAATGAGGTCGCTCTTGCTGCTGGTGAGTCCCTGATCCACCTCTACGCAGACGACACCATTCTGTATACTTCCGGCCCTTCTTTGGACACTGTGTTAACAACCCTCCAGGCAAGCTTCAATGCCATACAACTCTCCTTCCGTGGCCTCCAATTGCTCTTAAATACAAGTAAAACTAAATGCATGCTCTTCAACCGATCGCTACCTGCACCTACCCGCCTGTCCAACATCACTACTCTGGACGGCTCTGACTTAGAATACGTGGACAACTACAAATACTTAGGTGTCTGGTTAGACTGTAAACTCTCCTTCCAGACCCATATCAAACATCTCCAATCCAAAGTTAAATCTAGAATTGGCTTCCTATTTCGCAACAAAGCATCCTTCACTCATGCTGCCAAACATACCCTTGTAAAACTGACCATCCTACCAATCCTCGACTTTGGCGATGTCATTTACAAAATAGCCTCCAATACCCTACTCAACAAATTGGATGCAGTCTATCACAGTGCAATCCGTTTTATCACCAAAGCCCCATATACTACCCACCATTGCGACCTGTACGCTCTCGTTGGCTGGCCCTCGCTTCATACTCGTCGCCAAACCCACTGGCTCCATGTCATCTACAAGACCCTGCTAGGTAAAGTCCCCCCTTATCTCAGCTCGCTGGTCACCATAGCATCTCCCACCTGTAGCACACGCTCCAGCAGGTATATCTCTCTAGTCACCCCCAAGACCAATTCTTTCTTTGGCCGCCTCTCCTTCCAGTTCTCTGCTGCCAATGACTGGAACGAACTACAAAAATCTCTGAAACTGGAAACACTTATCTCCCTCACTAGCTTTAAGCACCAACTGTCAGAGCAGCTCACAGATTACTGCACCTGTACATAGCCCACCTAAAATTTAGCCCAAACAACTACCTCTTTCCCAACTGTATTTAATTTTTATTTATTTATTTATTTTGCTCCTTTGCACCCCATTATTTTTTTATTTCTACTTTGCACATTCTTCCATTGCAAAACTACCATTCCAGTATTTTACTTGCTATACTGTATTTACTTTGCCATCATGGCCTTTTTTTGCCTTTACCTCCCTTCTCACCTCATTTGCTCACATTGTATATAGATTTGTTTATACTGCATTATTGACTGTATGTTTGTTTTTACTCCATGTGTAACTCTGTGTCGTTTTATCTGTCGAACTGCTTTGCTTTATCTTGGCCAGGTCGCAATTGTAAATGAGAACTTGTTCTCAACTTGCCTACCTGGTTAAATAAAGGTAAAATAAATAAAATAAAAATCTGTTTACACCTCTCTCTCCTCTAACCCCTCTCTCTCCATCTGTTTACACCTCTCTCTCCATCTGTTTACACCTCTCTCCTCTAACCACTCTCTCTCCATCTGTTTACACCTCTCTCCTCTAACCACTCTCTCTCCATCTGTTTACACCTCTCCTCTAACCCCTCTCTCTCCATCTGTTTACACCTCTCTCTCCATCTGTTTACACCTCTCTCCTCTAACCCCTCTCTCTCCATCTGTTTACACCTCTCTCCTCTAACCCCTCTCTCTCTCCATCTGTTTACACCTCTCTCCTCTAACCCCTCTCTCCATCTGTTTACATCTCTCCTCTAACCTCCCTCTCTCTCCATCTGTTTATACCTCTCTCCTCTAACCCCTCTCTTTCCATCTGTTTACACCTCTCTCCTCTACCCTCTCTCTCCTCTAACCCCTCTCTCTCCATCTGTTTACATCTCTCCTCTAACCTCCCTCTCTCTCCATCTGTTTACACCTCTCTCCTCTAACCCCTCTCTCTCCATCTGTTTACACCTCTCCTCTAACCCCTCTCTCTCCATCTGTTTACACCTCTCTCCTCTAACCCCTCTCTCTCCATCTGGTTACACCTCTCTCCTCTAACCCCTCTCTTTCCATCTGTTTACACCTCTCTCCTCTAACCCCTCTCTCTCCATCTGTTTACACCTCTCTCCTCTAACCCCTCTCTCTCCATCTGTTTACACCTCTCCTCTAACCCCTCTCTCTCCATCTGTTTACACCTCTCTCCTAACCCCTCTCTCTCCATCTGTTTACACCTCTCTCCTCTAACCCCTCTCTCTCCATCTGTTTACACCTCTCTCCTCTAACCTCTCTCCATCTGTTTACACCTCTCTCTCCATCTGTTTACACCTCTCTCCTCTAACCCCTCTCTCTCCATCTGTTTACACCTCTCTCTCCATCTGTTTACACCTCTCTCCTCTAACCCCTCTCTCTCCATCTGTTTACACCTCTCCTCTAACCCCTCTCTCTCCATCTGTTTACACCTCACTCCTCTACCCCCTCTCTCTCCTCTACCCCCTCTCTCCATCTGTTTACACCTCTCCTCTAACCCCTCTCTCCATCTGTTTACACCTCTCTCTCCATCTGTTTACACCTCTCTCTCTCCATCTGTTTACACCTCTCTCTCCATCTGTTTACACCTCTCTCTCCATCTGTTTACACCTCTCTCTCCTCTAACCCCTCTCTCTCCATCTGTTTACACCTCTCTCTCCATCTGTTTACACCTCTCTCCTCTACCCCCTCTTTCTCCATCTGTTTACACCTCTCTCCTCTAACCCCTCTCTCTCCATCTGTTTACACCTCTTTCCTCTAACCCCTCTCTCTCCATCTGTTTACACCTCTCTCTCCATCTGTTTACACCTCTCTCCTCTAACCCCTCTCTCTCCATCTGTTTACACCTCTCTCCTCTAACCCCTCTCTCTCCATCTGTTTACACCTCTCTCCTCTAACCCCTCTCTCCATCTGTTTACACCTCTCTCCTCTAACCCCTCTCTCCATCTGTTTACACCTCTCCTCTAACCCCTCTCTATCTGTTTACACCTCTCCTCTAACCCCTCTCTCTCCATCTGTTTACACCTCTCTCTCCATCTGTTTACACCTCTCTCCTCTACCCCCTCTCTCTCCTCTAACCCCCCTCTCTCCATCTGTTTACACCTCTCTCCTCTAACCCCTCTCTCTCCATCTGTTTACACCTCTCTCCTCTAACCCCTCTCTTTCCATCTGTTTACACCTCTCTCCTCTACCCCCTCTCTCTCCTCTAACCCCTCTCTTTCCATCTGTTTACACCTCTCTCCTCTACCCCCTCTCTCTCCTCTAACCCCTCTCTTTCCATCTGTTTACACCTCTCTCCTCTACCCCCTCTCTCTCCTCTAACCCCTCTCTCTCTTTGTTTTTATCGCTATCGATGCTCAACTACCTTCACCCTCCAGAGGGGCATGGACTCTCTTTATATTTGTTCTCTTCTCCATTCCCCTCTCTCTCTTCCTCTAATGGCTGCTCTGGTGTGAAGGACACTACAGTCCACCTGAGCCTAGTAAAACACAGCCACACGGATGAAGGGAACTCATCCGGTAAATCAATATTGGCTTTCTAAGATATGATTCGCTTATCCTTTATTTCGTCAAGGTCTTGATTTCAGTGTGTGTTGTGCATGTTGTGTGTGTGTGACAGAGAGAGAGAGTAAGGGAGAGCTGTGCAATAGAGGGATCATGATAATGGGAGACTAAGAACTAGCATAAATCCCACCGTTTGGTGTGTGTGTGTGTTTGTGAGAGAGATAGTAGCTGAACAATAGGCTTCCTTAAATCTCATTGCCCGTTGTTTTAAAGCATACTAATGACATTGTTAGAGCTGCATAAATGTATGTCTCCCAGGTAAAACATATGGCTATCCCACAAGTATGTTGAAGAGAGACTGCCCTGCAGTCTACCCACCACAGCAGCAGTCTGCCCACCACAGCAGCAGTCTGCCAACCACAGCAGCAGTCTGCCAACCACAGCAGCAGTCTGCCCACCACAGCAACAGTCTACCCACCACAGCAGCAGTCTGCCCACCACAGCAGCAGTCTGCCCACCACAGCAGCAGTCTACCCACCACAGCAGCAGTCTACCCACCACAGCAGCAGTCTACCCACCACAGCAACAGTCTGCCCACCACAGCAGCAGTCTACCCACCACAGCAGCAGTCTACCCACCACAGCAGCAGTCTACCCACCACAGCAGCAGTCTACCCACCACAGCAGCAGTCTACCCACCACAGCAGCATACTGCAATATTTACAATGCAAACAACCACACTGCAGAATATTACTGTATCTAATCAAGCATCCATCTGCAAGAAATAACATTATCATGCCATCTTATTGGTGCTACACATCTCATTATTGCCAGTGTGTGACTGAAATACCTGGGTAATAGATGCAGTGAATCTGATTACCTAGCTGAGGCCCCACAGAGGCCCCAATGAGAGAAGTGATGCTACCTGGGATCAGGAGAGTAATTACAGAGCTGAGGCTCAATGAGAGATGTGATGCTACCTGGGTACAGGAGAGTAATTACAGAGCTGAGGCCTAATGAGAGATGTGATGCTACCTGGGAACAGGAGAGTAATTACAGAGCTGAGGCCCAATGAGAGATGTGATGCTACTTGGGAATAGGAGAGTAATTACAGAGCTGAGGCCCAATGAGAGATGTGATGCTACCTGGGAACAGGAGAGTAATTACAGAGCTGAGGCCCAATGAGAGATGTGATGCTACCTGGGAACAGGAGAGTAATTACAGAGCTGAGGCCCAATGAGAGATGTGATGCTACCTGGGAACAGGAGAGTAATTACAGAGCTGAGGCCCAATGAGAGATGTGATGCTACCTGGGAACAGGAGAGTAATTACAGAGCTGAGGCCCAATGAGAGATGTGATGCTACCTGGGATCAGAATAGTAATTACAGAGCAAAGATGAGTGCAATCCCCCTGTCCCACCGGAGAAGGGCTGAACTAGGGAGAGAAAGAGAATGAAAGAGGGGGCTATAGAAGGAGAGAGGGAAAAGAAGATTGAGATATGGGGGAGAGAGAGAGAAACATTGAGGGAGAGATGAGAAAAGGGATAGATAGAGAGGATGGCTACCAGTGTTTACAGCAACCCAACCCTCAACCCCCATCTCACATTGGACTTATGATAACACATCTCTCCCTCTCCTCTCCATTTCCTGGCTGGAGTTACCATCTCTGGCTCTTGAGCTGAAACATCTGAAGTGAAATGTCATTCAGATGTCATTTAGATGACAGAGTTAGTACAGAGCTCAGAGCTAGGTGATTGGAGAGTTGTGGTTATGTACTACAGAGAAAGATGCATAAACTATTCATGCATAAATAGACACTCGCTGTACAGCTTGACTAAGGGGTTATTTACATGGCGGATCGATGCAGTTCTCTCCCACCGTCAAGGGGATCACAAGGTTAGATCCATCCACGTCTCGCTGTCCTCGGGAGATCAGATCCTTGCCTGACTGTGACAGGAATTTCATCAGAGCCCAGCATGGGCGAAAGAGGGGCCTGTCGCTTTCGTCTCTCTCTCTCTCCGGTTTGGGAATACGGCAGGCAGACAGACAAGATTGACAAACTTCCCCATCACCACACAAACCCATTCCCTGTCAACCAAAGACACTTCTTCCTTGATGACAGTTAATTGTTTGTGCTTCAACTAACATGCTGCTTTAATTAGTTTGATTAGGTGCTGACAGGCGTTTGGGTTGTCACACGCCTTCATTACGAAGACTCCTGTGGCGTTGCTCTAGAGACGGAGTACGTCTCCCTTCATTAAGAAGACTCCTGTGGCGTTGCTCTAGAGATGGAGTACGTCTCCCTTCATTAAGAAGACTCCTGTGGCGTTGCTCTAGAGATGGAGTACGTCTCCCTTCATTAAGAAGACTCCTGTGGCGTTGCTCTAGAGATGGAGTACGTCTCCCTTCATTAAGAAGACTCCTGTGGCGTTGCTCTAGAGATGGAGTATGTCTCCCTTCATTAAGAAGACTCCTGTGGCGTTGCTCTAGAGATGGAGTACGTCTCCCTTCATTAAGAAGACTCCTGTGGTGTTGCTCTAGAGATGGAGTACGTCTCCCTTCATTAAGAAGACTCCTGTGGCGTTGCTCTAGAGATTTAGTAAGTCTTCTTTCAAGACATTCAATCATGACGTTTCAGACACAATTCTGACTGTTTACTATGGAGATTCATCATTACACCAACCTAACAAGACAGAACAGACACGGCAGACACAGCAGACAGAACAGACACGGCAGGCAGAACAGACACGGCAGGCAGAACAGACACAGCAGACAGAACATAGACAGAACAGACAGAACAGACACGGCAGGCAGACCAGACACGGCAGAACAGACCAGACACGGCAGACAGACCAGACACGGCAGACAGACCAGACACGGCAGACAGACCAGACACGGCAGACAGACCAGACACGGCAGACAGACCAGACACAGCAGACAGAACATAGACAGAACAGACAGAACAGACACGGCAGGCAGAACAGACACGGCAGACAGACCAGACACGGCAGACAGACCAGACACGGCAGACAGACCAGACACGGCAGACAGACCAGACACGGCAGACAGACCAGACACGGCAGGCAGACCAGACACGGCAGGCAGAACAGACACGTCATGCTGTGAGATCCCTACACTTGTCTTTAATATGGGCCCATTGCTGTCGCTGTGATTTATGAACAGCAAAAACATTTTAATCTCCCAGCTGTGTACCACGGTGCACCCCTCAGAGAAGCCTGCCCGGGGACTGGGACTGTACGTGTGTGGGTGGAAGTGTGTGTACACGTCTGTGTGGAAGGAAGAGATGGACTGCTGAGCTTACTGAGAGGAGAGAAGATTCAGCAACAATTGGAGGACAATGGAATTCAATAAAAAAGTGTATTTATTGCTAAAAGTAGAACCAACGCATTTCAGCTTTTGGCCTTCATCAGGGCTTTACTTACTGACAGGGCCATTCCATTCCTAAATGTCTTAAACCCTGAACAATATTCATCAGGGCTTTACTTACTGAGAGGGCCATTCCATTCCTAAATGTCTTAAACCCTGAACAATATTCATCAGGGCTTTACTTACTGAGAGGGCCATTCCATTCCTAAATGTCTTAAACCCTGAACAATATTCATCAGGGCTTTACTTACTGAGAGGGCCATTCCATTCCTAAATGTCTTAAACCCTGAACAATATTCATCAGGGCTTTACTTACTGAGAGGGCCATTCCATTCCTAAATGTCTTAAACCCTGAACAATATTCATCAGGGCTTTACTTACTGAGAGGGCCATTCCATTCCTAAATGTCTTAAACCCTGAACAATATTCATCAGGGCTTTACTTACTGAGAGGGCCATTCCATTCCTAAATGTCTTAAACCCTGAACAATATTCATCAGGTGGAATAAGGTCTGGCTTTACTGGGGATAAATGCAATGCTATCACTTCCATGAAACTGACCCAGTTCAACCCCTTGGAGCTGGTTGGGGGCCATGTTGGACAATGGCCACCATGATCTGTCTCCCAGTCCATTAGTGAGCCTTAGCAATATGTGAAACTAGCCATGTGTCTATGGTGCCCATTCTAGGTGGGTGTTACAGACAGATAAGCAGGGTGTTATAACAGTGGGGACAGACAGACAGATAAGCAGGGTGTTATAACAGTGGAGACAGGACAGTGGTCTCAGGGGACAGACAGACAGATAAGCAGGGTGTTATAACAGTGGAGACAGGACAGTGGTCTCAGGGGACAGACAGACAGATAAGCAGGGTGTTATAACAGTGGAGACAGGACAGTGGTCTCAGGGGACAGACAGACAGATAAGCAGGGTGTTATAACAGTGGAGACAGGACAGTGGTCTCAGGGGAGGTGTATTACCGTGTTTGTGTTTTAGCCACTGACATACTCTTGACAACTTCATTGAAGTGTGACAGCAGCATCTGTCCAGACAACTTACAACACAGGCACATACAATAGAAATACACACACACAACGATGATGTACATCACTCAGCCTCTCCTCATACACAATGATGATGTACATCACTCAGCCTCTCCCCGTACACACACACACAACGATGATGTACATCACTCAGCCTCTCCTCATACACACACAATGATGATGTACATCACTCAGCCTCTCCTCATACACACACACACACACACACACACACACACACACACACACACACACACACACAACGATGATGTACATCACTCAGCCTCTCCTCATACACACACAACGATGATGTACATAACTCAGCCTCTCCTCATACACAATGATGTACATCACTCAGCCTCTCCCCGTACACACACACACAACGATGGTGTACATCACTCAGCCTCTCCTCATACACACACAATGATGATGTACATCACTCAGCCTCTCCTCATACACACACACACACACACAACGATGATGTACATCACTCAGCCTCTCCTCACACACAGCGATGGTGTACATCACTAATGCCTCTCCTCACACACAACGATGGTGTACATCACTCAGCCTCTCCTCGTACACACACACACACACACACAATGATGATGTACATCACTCAGCCTCTCCTCACACACACACACACACACACACACACACACACACACACACACACACACACGATGGTGTACATCACTCAGCCTCTCCTCATACACACACACACACAATTATGTACATCTCTCAGCCTCTCCCCGTACACACACACACACACAACGATGGTGTGCATCACTCAGCCTCTCCTCATACATACACACACACACACACACACGATGGTGTACATCACTCAGCCTCTCCTCATACACAATGATGATGTACATCACTCAGCCTCTCCTCATACACAATGATGATGTACATCACTCAGCCTCTCCCCGTACACACACACACACACACACACAACGATGGTGTACATCACTCAGCCTCTCCTCATACACACACACACACAATGATGATGTACATCACTCAGCCTCTCCTCATTCACACACACACACACACACACACACAACGATGATGTACATCACTCAGCCTCTCCTCATTCACACACACACACACACACACAACGATGATGTACATCACTCAGCCTCTCCTCACACACAATGATGGTGTACATCACTCAGCCTCTCCTCATACACACACACACACACACACACACACACAATGATGATGTACATCACGCAGCCTC
This sequence comes from Oncorhynchus kisutch, assembly GCF_002021735.2. Taxonomy (NCBI): domain Eukaryota; kingdom Metazoa; phylum Chordata; class Actinopteri; order Salmoniformes; family Salmonidae; genus Oncorhynchus; species Oncorhynchus kisutch. Next base: position 66,329,568 of record NC_034188.2, on the reverse strand, counting down.
TCACACACAACGATGATGTACATCACTCAGCCTCTCCTCACACACACACACACACACGATGGTGTACATCACTCAGCCTCTCCTCACACACACACACACACACACACACACAATTATGTACATCACTCAGCCTCTCCCCGTACACACACACACACACACACACACACACACACACACACACACACACACACACACACACAACGATGGTGTGCATCACTCAGCCTCTCCTCATACATACACACACACACACGATGGTGTACATCACTCAGCCTCTCCTCATACATACACACACACACACACACGATGGTGTACATCACTCAGCCTCTCCTCATACACACACACACACACACACACACACGGTGTACATCACTCAGCCTCTCCTCGTACACACACACACGATTATGTACATCACTCAGCCTCTCCTCATACACACACACACACACACACACGATGGTGTACATCACTCACCCTCTCCTCGTACACACACACACACACAACGATGATGTACATCATACAGCCTCTCCTCATACACACACACACACACACACACACACACACACACAACGATGGTGTACATCACTCAGCCTCTCCTCATATACACACACACACACACACACACACACACACACGATGGTGTACATCACTCAGCCTCTCCTCACACACACACGATGGTGTACATCACTCAGCCTCTCCTCATACACACACACACACAAATTATGGTGTACATCACTCAGCCTCTCCTCATACACACACGATGGTGTACATCACTCAGCCTCTCCTCATACACACACAAATGATGATGTACATCACTCAGCCTCTCCTCATACACACACACACAAATGATGATGTACATCACTCAGCCTCTCCTCATACACACGATTATGTACATCACTCAGCCTATCCTCGTACACACACATGATTATGTACATCACTCAGCCTCTCCTCGTACACACACACACACACACACACACTGATGATGTACATCACTCAGCCTCTCCTCACACACACACTGATGATGTACATCACTCAGCCTCTCCTCACACACACACACACACACACACGATGGTACACAGCCTCTCCTCGTACACACACACAATGGTACACAGCCTCTCCTTGTACACACACACACGATGGTACACAGCCTCTCCTCGTACACACACACACACACACACACACAACGATGGTCTACATCACTCAGCCTCTCCTCATACACACACACACACAACGATGGTGTACATCACTCAGCCTCTCCTCATACACACACACATGATTATGTACATCACTCAGCCTTTCCTCATACACACACACAACCAACGATGATGTACATCACTCAGCCTTTCCTCATACACACACAACGATGGTGTACATCACTCAGCCTCTCCTCATACACACACAACGATGATGTACATCACTCAGCCTCTCCTCATACACACACAACGATGGTGTACATCACTCAGCCTCTCCCCGTACACACACAACGATGATGTACATCACTCAGCCTCTCCCCGTACACATACACAACGATGATGTACATCACTCAGCCTCTCCTGATACACACACAACGATGATGTACATCACTCAGCCTCTCCCCGTACCAACAATCAGGTTACAGGTGTGACATATTTATATCCTGCACCTGGTGATGGCTCATCTTTCATTTCATTACATTTCAGACAAGAGCTCCAATTCGTCCTGCATCTGTGAGCAGGGATGGAGGGAGGATATTGGAGGAGAGGAAGAGGCACTTCCCTGGGTAATAGCAGGGCAACTCAGCGGAGAGGAAGCCTCATTATTTTCTCTTTAGAAGAATCAAGTTAGAGAGAAAGGAAGGCAAAAATATGGAGGGAGAGAGAACGGAGAAAAATAAAAGTCTGACTAAGTTAGTGTCAGAGAGGGAGATGATAGATGAGAGAGATGATAGATGAGAGAGATGATAGATGAGAGAGATGATAGATGAGAGAGAGATGATAGATAGAGAGAAGGAGATGATAGATGATAGAGAAAGGGGGAGATGATAGAGGGGGAGATGATAGAGAGAGATGAGAGGGAACGATGATGGAGAGAGAGATGAAAGAGAGATGATGAGAGAGGGATGAAAGAGAGATGATGAGAGAGAGATGAAAGAGATGATGAGAGAGAGATGAAAGAGATGATGAGAGAGAGATGAAAGAGATGATGAGAGAGATGAAAGAGAGATGATGAGAGAGATGAAAGAGATGAGAGAGATGATAGAGAGATGAAAGAGATGAGAGAGATGATAGAGAGATGATAGAGAGATGAAAGAGATGATAGAGAGATGATAGAGAGATGATGAGAGATGAAAGAGAGATGAGAGAGATGAAAGAGATGATGAGAGAGATGATGAGAGATGAAAGAGAGATGAGAGAGATGAAAGAGATGATGAGAGAGATGAAAGAGATGATGAGAGAGATGAGAGATGATGATAGAGATGAGAGATGATGATAGAGAGATGATAGAGAAAGGGTTAGATGAGAGAAAGGGGGAGATGATAGAGGGAGATGATAGAGGGAGATGATAGAGGGAGATGATAGAGAGAGATGATAGAGAGAGAAGGGAGATGATAGGGAGAGAAGGGAGATGATAGAGAGAGAAGGGAGATGATAGAGAGAGAAGGGAGATGATAGAGAGAGAAGGGAGATGATAGAGAGAGAAGGGAGATGATAGAGAGAGAAGGGAGATGATAGAGAGAGAAGGGAGATGATAGAGAGAGAAGGGAGATGATAGAGAGAGAAGGGAGATGATAGAGAGAGAAGGGAGATGATAGAGAGAGAAGGGAGATGATAGAGAGAGAAGGGAGATGATAGAGAGAGAAGGGAGATGATAGAGAGAGAAGGGAGATGATAGAGAGAGAAGGGAGATGATAGAGAGAGAAGGGAGATGATAGAGAGAGAAGGGAGATGATAGAGAGAGAAGGGAGATGATAAGAGAGAAGGGAGATGATAGAGAGAAGGGAGATGATAGGAGAGAAGGAAGGAGAGATGAGAGAGAGAGAGAGAGAGAGAGAGAGAGAGAGAGAGAGAGAGAGAGAGAGCAGGACAGCAGCACAATTAGACCCAACCAAATCAGGAGAAAACAAAAAGATAATTACTTGACACATTGGAAAGAATTAACAAAAAAACAGAGCAAACTAGAATGCTATTTGGCCCTACACAGAGAGTACACAGTGGCAGAATACCTGACCACTGTGACTGACCCAAAATTAAGGAAAGCTTTGACTATGTACAGACTCAGTGAGCATAGCCTTGCTATTGAGAAAGGCCGCCGCAGGCAGACATGGCTCTCAAGAGAAGACAGGCTATGTGCTCACTGCCCACAAAATGAGGTGGAAACTGAGCTGCACTTCCTAACCTCCTGCCCAATGTATGACCATATTAGAGAGACATATTTCCCTCAGATTACACAGATCCAAAGATTACGAAAACAAATCCAATTTTGATACACAGATCCAAAGAATTCGAAAACAAATCCAATTTTGATAAACTCCCATATCTACTGGGTGAAAGTGAGCATAGCCTTGCTATTGAGAAAGGCCGCCGCAGGCAGACATGGCTCTCAAGAGAAGACAGGCTATGTGCTCACTGCCCACAAAATGAGGTGGAAACAGAGCTGAGAGAGAGGGAGAGATGATAGAGAGAGGGAGAGATGATAGAGAGGGAGAGATGAGAGAGAGAGAGAACAATGATAGAGAGAGAGAGATGAGAGAGAGAGAGAACAATGATAGAGAGAGAGATGAGAGAGAGAGAGAACAATGATAGAGAGAGAGATGAGAGAGAGAGAGAACAATGATAGAGAGAGAGATGAGAGAGAGAGAGAACAATGATAGAGAGAGAGAGATGAGAGAGAGAGAGAACAATGATAGAGAGAGAGAGATGAGAGAGAGAGAGAACAATGATAGAGAGAGAGAACAATGATAGAGAGAGAGAACAATGATAGAGAGAGAGAACAATGATAGAGAGAGAGAGATGAGAGAGAGAGAGAACAATGATAGAGAGAGAGAGAGAGAACAATGATAGAGAGAGGAGAGAGAGAGAGAGAACAATGATAGAGAGAAGAGAGATGAGAGAGAGAGAGAACAATGATAGAGAGAGAGAGATGAGAGAGAGAGAGAACAATGATAGAGAGAGAGAGATGAGAGAGAGAGAGAACAATGATAGAGAGAGAGAGGAGAGAGAGAGAGAGAACAATGATAGAGAGAGAGAGATGAGAGAGAGAGAGAACAATGATAGAGGAGAGAGAGATGAGAGAGAGAGAGAACAATGATAGAGAGAGAGAGATGAGAGAGAGAGAGAACAATGATAGAGAGAGAGAGATGAGAGAGAGAGAGAACAATGATAGAGAGAGAGAGATGAGAGAGAGAGAGAACAATGATAGAGAGAGAGGGAGAATGATAGAGGAGAGGAGAGAGAGAACAATGATAGAGAGAGAGAGATGAGAGAGAGAGAGAACAATGATAGAGAGAGAGAGATGAGAGAGAGAGAGAACAATGATAGAGAGAGAGAGATGAGAGAGAGAGAGAACAATGATAGAGAGAGAGAGATGAGAGAGAGAGAGAGAACAATGATAGAGAGAGATGATAGAGAGAGAGAACAATGATAGAGAGAGATGATAGAGAGAGAGAGAACAATGATAGAGAGAGAGAGAACAATGATAGAGAGATGATAGAGAGAGAGAGAGAACAATGATAGAGAGATGATAGAGAGAGGAGAGAGAGAACAATGATAGAGAGAGATGATAGAGAGAGAGAGAGAGAACAATGATAGAGAGAGATGATAGAGAGAGAGAGAGAGAACAATGATAGAGAGAGATGATAGAGAGAGAGAGAACAATGATAGAGAGAGATGATAGAGAGAGAGAGAGAGAACAATGATAGAGAGAGATGATAGAGAGAGAGAACAATGATAGAGAGAGATGATAGAGAGAGAGAGAGAACAATGATAGAGAGAGATGATAGAGAGAGAGAACAATGATAGAGAGAGAGAACAATGATAGAGAGATGATAGAGAGAGAGATGATAGAGAGAGAGAACAATGATAGAGAGAGATGAGAGAGAGAGAGAGAGAACAATGATAGAGAGAGAGATGATATAGAGAGAGAGATGATAGAGAGAGATGATAGAGAGAGAGAGAACAATGATAGAGAGAGAGAGAACAATGATAGAGAGAGATGATAGAGAGAGAACAATGATAGAGAGAGATGATAGAGAGAGAGAGAGAAAACAATGATAGAGAGAGATGATAGAGAGAGAGAGAACAATGATAGAGAGAGATGATAGAGAGAGAGAGAGAGAACAATGATAGAGAGAGATGATAGAGAGAGAGAACAATGATAGAGAGAGAGAACAATGATAGAGAGATGATAGAGAGAGAGAGAGATGATAGAGAGAGAGAGATGATAGAGAGAGAGATGATAGAGAGAGAGAACAATGATAGAGAGATGATAGAGAGAGAGAGAGAGAACAATGATAGAGAGAGATGATAGAGAGAGAGAGAGAGAACAATGATAGAGAGATGATAGAGAGAGAGAGAGAGAACAATGATAGAGAGAGATGATAGAGAGAGAGAGAGAGAACAATGATAGAGAGAGATGAGAGAGAGAGAGAGAGAGAACAATGATAGAGAGAGATGATAGAGAGAGAGAGAACAATGATAGAGAGAGAGATGATAGAGAGAGAGATGATAGAGAGAGAGAGAGAGAACAATGATAGAGAGAGATGATAGAGAGAGAGAGAGAACAATGATAGAGAGAGATGATAGAGAGAGAGAGAGAACAATGATAGAGAGATGATAGAGAGAGAGAGAGAACAATGATAGAGAGAGATGATAGAGAGAGAGAGAGAACAATGATAGAGAGAGATGATAGAGAGAGAGAGAGAACAATGATAGAGAGATGATAGAGAGAGAGAGAGAACAATGATAGAGAGATGATAGAGAGAGAGAGAGAACAATGATAGAGAGATGATAGAGAGAGAACAATGATAGAGAGAGATGATAGAGAGAGAGAGAACAATGATAGAGAGAGATGATAGAGAGAGAGAGAACAATGATAGAGAGAGATGATAGAGAGAGAGAGAACAATGATAGAGAGAGGGAGAGATGATAGAGAGAGAGAGAACAATGATAGAGAGAGAACAATGATAGAGAGAGGGAGAGATGATAGAGAGAGAGAACAATGATAGAGAGATGATAGAGAGAGAGAGAGAACAATGATAGAGAGATGATAGAGAGAACAATGATAGAGAGATGATAGAGAGAACAATGATAGAGAGAGATGATAGAGAGAGAGAGAACAATGATAGAGAGAGAGAGAACAATGATAGAGAGAGATGATAGAGAGAGAGAGAACAATGATAGAGAGAGATGATAGAGAGAGAGAGAACAATGATAGAGAACAATGATAGAGAGAGATGATAGAGAGAGAGAGAACAATGATAGAGAGAGATGATAGAGAGAGAGAGAACAATGATAGAGAGAGATGATAGAGAGAGAGAGAACAATGATAGAGAGATGATAGAGAGAGAGAACAATGATAGAGAGATGATAGAGAGAGAGAGAACAATGATAGAGAGATGATAGAGAGAGAGAGAACAATGATAGAGAGATGATAGAGAGAGAGAGAACAATGAGAGAGAGATGATAGAGAGAGAGAGAACAATGAGAGAGAGATGATAGAGAGAGAGAGAGATGATAGAGAGAGAGAGAGATGATAGAGAGAGAACAATGATAGAGAGAGAGAGATGATAGAGAGAGAACAATGATAGAGAGAGAGAGAACAATGATAGAGAGAGAGAGATGATAGAGAGAGAACAATGATAGAGAGAGAGATGAGAGAGAAAGATGATAGAGAGAGAGAGATGAGAGAGAAAGATGATAGAGAGAGAGAGAACGATGATAGAGAGATGATAGAGAGCGAGAGAACGATGATAGAGAGATGATAGAGAGCGAGAGCGAGGAGAACAATATAAGAGCAATGGAAGAAGTGAGTTGAAACCCAGAAGGAGGTTGTGTGATGGAAGGGGGTGTAAATGAGGAGGTGGAGACAGAATTGGCAGTAAGAGAGGAGAAGAGAGAGGTGGAGACAGAGCGAAGAGAGAGAGAAGTGGCAGTAAGAGAGGTGAAGAGGGAGGTGGAGACAGAGCGAAGAGAGAGAGAAGTGGCAGTAAGAGAGGTGAAGAGGGAGGTGGAGACAGAGCGAAGAGAGAGAGAAGTGGCAGTAAGAGAGGAGAAGAGGGAGGTGGAGACAGAGTGAAGAGAGAGAGAAGGCCGCTGCTGGCTGAGTGCATAAGGCAGATGAGCTGTTTGCTCTGGGGTTTGTAATATTAACAAATCTGATACCAGTAATCTGCTTTACAGAACACAGAAATACACTGACAAAATAGTCCCCTGAAAACAGAAATCTGGCAGGGGCCCGTGTTGGACGATTACATGTTCCTCTACTTCCTCTCCCGCCTTTCTCTCTCCGAGCCTTTTGCTCAACAAAGCTTTCTTCCATTTAGCGTTGTCGTACAAACACTATGACTCCCACGTCTTACACCAGGAAAATTGGAAGACAAAGCGCGGGTGAAAATGACAGACTAATTGTAGTAATTGACAGTGAATGGGTACAGTAGGTGTAGTGGTAACAAGGGCGTGCAGCAGTCGGGCGGGGAGGGAGGATAGGATGAAGCTTAGACAGATGTTTTCAGTAATACCATTAGATAATCCTTTAAATCCACCAAAAACAAGATCATTACTGCTGGGTCTATTTCTGGGAAGGCATCTCATCTATTTGTTCTGGCAGGTTCTCAAACAGCCTGGGCCCGGGTCATTATGTAAAAGACTACAGCTTCATCAACATACAGACCCTCTAAACTGCACAGCACCACATTCTGAAAGGCTCTTGAATCCAATTTAAAAAACGAAACAAAAACAAAATGATATGGCAACCGTTATGGGAATCCAATATTGTTGAACAGAGCTGGGAGAACCCTTGTATGCCTTAATCTCATCTATAGAGAGCTTTAAAATAATGCAGACAATATATCTTATCATGTGGGTTATCAGATCGCAGAACGACACAAAGGGAGGAACCAGGGGACAACACAGTGGGACCTGGGATGGATGAGGGGACATTAAAGGCTTTTTAGCTATGTTGCAGAGGGGAATATAGGGTTTGATGGAATCTGATCTGAGGTCAGTCACTAGACTAACCACTCTGATAGGATAAATCACGCACGCACGCACACACACTCAGTATGGTACTGCAATTCAAATCCCCATGCCTAAAAGGACTATGTACAAGTGTGAGACAAAATGATTACAAAGAGCTATCGCTGTAGTAATTGATAGTATTATTCTATCTCTCCCTCTTCCTGCAACCTTCCTCTCATCTGTCACTCTGTTCCTTCCAGTCATATGACAATCTCTGTCCTGTTCATTTCAACAACAACTTGTTTTGGCTCCTCTCCTCCTCCTCTATTCCCTCCCCCTCTCAACATGTGTCATTCTCTCAGCTCTCAATCCTTGGCATGGTCCACCACCAAGCTGCTTTCTAGATCTACTGACATTCTACTGGAATATTCTACTCTACCCTCCCCTGTTAAGCATTACACTATTTTTCTCCCTCCTCCCATAAGGTCATCCCTTCACCTTTGCTCCCCACTTCTCCTTCACACTCTCTCCTTCAGAGCACAGGGCAGATGTTGGTTGGTGGTTGAAGATATCCCTCTAGTGGTGTGGGGGCTGTGCTTTGGCAAAGTGGGTGGGGTTATATCCTTCCTGTTTGGCCTGTCCGGGGGTGTCCTCGGATGGGGCCACAGTGTCTCCTGACCCTTCCTGTCTCAGCCTCCAGTATTTATGCTGCAGTAGTTTATGTGTCGGGGGGCTAGGGTCAGTTTGTTATATCTGGAGTACTTCTCCTGTCCTATTCGGTGTCCTGTGTGAATCTAAGTGTGCGTTCTCTAATTCTCTCCTTCTCTCTTTCTTTCTCTCTCTCGGAGGACCTGAGCCCTAGGACCATGCCCCAGGACTACCTGACATGATGACTCCTTGCTGTCCCCGGTCCATCTGACCGTGCTGCTGCTCCAGTTTCAACTGTTCTGCCTTATTATTATACGACCATGCTGGTCATTTATGAACATTTGAACATCTTGTTCATGTTCTGTTATAATCTCCACCCGGCCCAGCCAGAAGAGGACTGGCCACCCCATATAGCCTGGTTCCTCTCTAGGTTTCTTCCTAGGTTTTGCCTTTCTAGGGAGTTTTTCCTAGCCACCGTGCTTCTACACCTGCATTGCTTGCTGTTTGGGGTTTTAGGCTGGGTTTCTGTACAGCACTTTGAGATATCTGCTGATGTACGAAGGGCTATATAAATAAATTTGATTTGATGTGTAGCTAACCTTCCTTTTCAAAGCAGGAAGCCATGCTACAAATGGTTCACTAGCTCCTACAATAGCCTCTCCACTTTACATGTGGACACTCCTGAATCTGTTCTGTTCACATTCAGTTCAGGTATACACTGAGTGAACAAAACATACACTGTTCAAAGGCACTTAAAATATTTATCTGAATTCACTCTCTGAATGGCAAACATACACAATCCATGTCTCAACTTTCTCAAGACGTAAAACTCCTTTAACCTGTCTCCTCCCCTTCATCTACACTGATTGAAGTGGATTTAATTTTATTTATTTATTTAACTAGGCAAGTCAGTTAAGATCAAATTCTTATTTACAATGACGGCCTAGGAACAGTGGGCTAACTGCCTTGTTCAGGGGCAGAACGACAGATGTTTACCTTGTCAGCTCGGGGATTCAATCTAGCAACCTTTCGGTTACTGGCCCAATGCTCTAACCACTAGGCTACCTGACATCAATAAGAGATCATGGTTTTCACCTGGATTCACCTGGTCAGTCTATGTCATGGAAAGACTAGGTGTTCCTAATGTTCTGTAAACTCTGTGTACAACATTAACGTTCAGAGATATTAGGCCTAGTTCAGAGATATTAGGCCTAGTTCAGAGATATTAACATTCTGTTGCAGTGCGTCCATTTTCAACCAATGGTTTCTGAACATGTAAATGCATTGCACTCTGGTTTTCTATTATTTAAAAACAGAATTAGCCCATTTCCATTTCGCTCACATTGAAATGGCTGTCAACTGCCTGCATTCACTCCAAAATAACATCATAAAAGCCCAGAGCTCATTTTTAAATGTGCATGAGAATATGTCCACACATATTCATGTTTCCCTTTGAAATTGCAGGTAATATTATGCATCGCTCTCTGTGTTCAATTATATCTGCATGTGGTGGGTCTGGAATGTACGGCTGGGCCTAAATGAAAGTGACTATGCCTGGTCTGAGTTAGTGATAGAGCAGTGAAATAGGAGAGAGTGGGTAGTGGGATGAAACCTTCCCGAGCAGAGCACTGACCACTCCATATCTCTCACACACACAATGCTGGCCAGACAGATGGACGGACGGAAGGACGGGGAACTTTATTTCATTACGTAAATAACCAAGAGCAAGTGAAAACCACTCCCTCTGTCTCCCACTGTAATTACATACTGTAGTGTTCAGTGCATCTCAACTTTCTGTCCTCAGCTGCTCACTTGCTCATATTTCATTTAGGCACCGCCCCTAAATGAAACCCTATTCCCTTTATAGGGCACTACATATGACCAAGTTCCATAGGGCCCTGGACAAAAGTAGTGCACTATAGGGTATAGCTTACCATTTGGGATGCACCCAGGCAGTGTGAAGGAGAGAAAGGGCAGACCGCCAGCCTTTCGGTCTCTCTATAAAGCCCATCAACTTGTCCCCCTGGACATAGACAGCCGGGAGGGATGACGGCAAAGTCTATATGATGCTTTATCTTTGGAGTGCATCGACTGTATCTTCCAGACAGGTCAAGCAATTTCCCAGGTGTCTTCAAAGGCATTATATGAGAGCCAGTACATCACCAGCAGCCATCCTCCAGGCAGAGTTGTGATTTAGGTTGGCCAATATAACAAGAGTGATCTATAGGTCGTGGTTCTCCAGGGTTGTGATGACTGGGATATGGGACAAAGAGGCACACAGGTGTGGGAGGATCTCTTTCCACCTCGTAATGTTAAGCACTCAAGAGACTTCTCACTAAACCTGAAATAGCACTGGTAAACTATCTGGTCGTTGGGAGGGGAGTGGGTCGGACATACTGCAGCTGTCTGGTCCACCGCATCCGTCTGGTCCACCGCATCCGTCTGGTCCACCGCATCCGTCTGGTCCACCGCATCCGTCTGGTCCACCGCATCCGTCTGGTCCACCGCATCCGTCTGGTCCACCGCATCCGTCTGGTCCACCGCATCCGTCTGGTCCACTGCATGCGTCTGGTCCACTGCATGCGTCTGGTCCACCGCATCCGTCTGGTCCACCGCATCCGTCTGGTCCACCGCATGCGTCTGGTCCACCGTAGCTGTCTGGTCCACTGCATCCGTCTGGTCCACTGCATGCGTCTGGTCCACTGCATGCGTCTGGTCCACTGCATGCGTCTGGTCCACTGCATGCGTCTGGTCCACTGTAGCTGTCTGGTCCACCGCATCCGTCTGGTCCACCGCAGCTGTCTGGCCCACCGCATCCGTCTGGCCCACCGCAGCTGTCTGGCCCACCGCAGCTGTCTGGCCCACCGCAGCTGTCTGGTCCACCGCATCCGTCTGGTCCACTGCATCCGTCTGGTCCACCGCATGCGTCTGGCCCACCTCAGCTGTCTGGCCCACCGCATGCGTCTGGCCCACCGCTGGTCCACCGCATGCGTCTGGTCCACCGCATGCGTCTGGTCCACCGCATCCGTCTGGTCCACCGCATCCGTCTGGTCCACCGCATCCGTCTGGTCCACCGCATCCGTCTGGTCCACCGCATCCGTCTGGTCCACCGCATCCGTCTGGTCCACCGCATCCGTCTGGTCCACCGCATCCGTCTGGTCCACCGCATCAGTCTGGTCCACCGCATCCGTCTGGTCCACCGCATCCGTCTGGTCCACCGCATCCGTCTGGTCCACCGCATCCGTCTGGTCCACCGCATCCGTCTGGCCCAGTGCATCCGTCTGGCCCAGTGCATCCGTCTGGCCCACTGCATCCGTCTGGCCCACCGCAGCTGTCCGGCCCACTGTAGCTGTCCGGCCCACTGCATCCGTCTGGTCCACTGTAGCTGTCTGGTTCACTGTTGCTGTCCGGTCCACTGCATCCGTCTGGTCCACTGTAGCTGTCTGGTTCACTGTTGCTGTCCGGTCCACTGTAGCCTTCCGGCCCACTGTAGCCGTCTGGCCCACTGTAGCCGTCTGGCCCACTGTAGCCGTCTGGCCCACTGTAGCCGTCTGGCCCACTGTAGCGGTCTGGTCCAGGTGTGTCTGGATGTTTGTGTCTTACTGTCTCCTCTTAGAGTCCTGAGACAGATGTGGTTGGAATTTAGGAGGATAGTGAGGGGGCTGCCAAGCAGGAGAGCTCATTAGTCAGAGAGATGCCCTGTGTGTGTGTGTGTGTGTGTATGCGCGCGTGTGTAAAATGGGGGCCCTGCTGCTCTCTACACCCAGTGTGAGCTTCTTATGTAATTGGTGGGGACAGAAGGCCGGGACACACTGTCACACCCGGGCTCCCGCTACCTACTGCTCAGCTGTGGTGTGGGAGGAATGGAGAGGCTGGGGGGCGAGTGGTGAGGCAAGGACAAGGAGGCTCCTGCCAGTCTTCCTCTATGGAGGCAGGGCTGACATTTACCAAGGAATGCTGTGGGCCGAGGTCGCTTCTGCTGCTCACACACGTTACTGCAGACTGAAATGAATGAAAGTATGTTAAATGAATCTGTCCCAGGATGAGGTCCAGAGGGATGATGGAGAGTGACCAGAAAGGTCTGAGACAGCAGGGGCTCTCTGTGTTTATGTGTGTGTGTGCGAGAGAGAGAAATAAGGCTCTGATCTCCCATTTCATTCATTCTGCTGCCATGGACACCGTGGCAGGTCAATCACTGCCTGTGTTTCATCTGACATGACATTCAACTGATGAGGCTGTTGATCTAAGTGGCGTGCTGACATGAAAATAGACAGAATATCTAACCACTACATTTATTACAAATCATTCTCCTGGGCCAGCACCGTGACAAATCTATATTTGAAAAGCCGAAATATACAAATGACCTCCTCTGTGATTCATACTGTGAACACAGTTGTGTGTGTGAGTGTATGAGTCATTGAATAGGGCCCTCTGTTACATAATGCTCTCATGTCATGTACCTTCACCCCCAAGTACAAGATCCTAGTTATGTCACAAGTCAATATCTCTCTGTGTGGAGGAGAGGTCCATCTCTCCCTTGCCAGAGAGCCGATGACAGAGGACATTAAAATGTTACTGCCACCCCCCCATCCCTGTATTTCCCTGCCTGCCTCCCTCTGCTCCCTCCCTACTTCGCTCTCCTTCCCAGTCTCCAGGATTAGGCCATGGATGACTGGGATGGCGACAACACAAGCCCTGGCTCTCCACTCCCAGAACAGTAAATATTAAAAGGAAGTTCATCAAAGTATCATTCAAGGCTGCGGTGAAGATAGCTGGTGTGGCAATGAAGGCAATGAAACATATGGCGGGATGACAACACACACCATCGTCCACCTGTCCAAGTTAGGGATTCTTTCTATTGTTCTGATCAATTTTTCCTCAGCTGTGTTCATATCTGTCTGTTTACTTGTTGTGAAAGTTGAGTTATGTCTTAAGTCTCTTTGAATGGCTTTATCAGTTATCAAGAGAGCTGCTGCACCAAATGGCACCCTAGTCCCTACATAGTGTCCTATGGGCTCTGGTCAAAAGTAGTGCACTATTTAGGGCCCTGGTCAAAAGTAGTACACTATTTAGGGCCCTGGTCAAAAGTAGTACACTATTTAGGGCCCTGGTCAAAAGTAGCGCACTATTTAGGGAATAGAGTGCCATTTGGGATGCAACCCGTGCGTAGCTGTATTACAGGCAAGCAGAGGATACAGTGTGAAGTCAGAGCGTGCCTCTTCAACTGGAGCCATTACAGCAGACCTTTACAAGGTTTACTAAGTTCTTTGTGGGCCTATCAAAGCCTCTTTAAAGAACAGAAGCAGGCCTGCTTGTGGGAGACATTCTAAATGGTCAGTGGAAGCGTGGTGCAGTCTCTCTACTTCTCTGTGGGAGAGAGTATGCTTACAGGTGCCTGTGTGGAACAGATAGCCACATATTCTAAGTAGGAGCCAATTCTCTATTGGTAGGCCTGAGTGTGGCTATACAGACATATACTGTATTGTTGAAAATGAGAGCAGCTTATACAGGCCTAGTATTGTCTTTGTTTCAGTGTGAGTCCATGTAAGTACATTGCTTATTTTCTGAGCACCTCTGTCCCCTTGTGTAGGTGTTCTCTCTGGCTGTATGTGAGCACTGAGCACTGTGTCTACGTACTGGAGGAGCCAGTCTCTGCCTATTGCGCACACGTGTGTCTGTGTCCTTGTGTGTGTGTATGCACCTGTGTGTGTGTGCACCTGTGTGTGTGTGTGCACCTGTGTGCGTGCGTTCCCCTCCACAGTTGATGTGTATTAACTGACTGCATGGGCTAGAATTCAGAGCAGCTTGCTCTCATTAGGACTTATAGCTGTCCATCCCACCCAAGCTCCTTACCCACAGCTTAGCCCCTTCATCCCCGCACTGACATGGACCTCAGCCCGGGCCACTCCCCAGTCCCCACACCACACACGGACTGCCTGGCGATCACAGTGGGTGAGATGGAGCCAGGCTCTTACTAGTCACTAAACATTTACATCTGACAGAACCCTCTGCTGACCCCACAGAACAAGAAGGGTGAGTAGAGGTCACATACAGCATGGTGACCAGGGACAATCCCTCTGTAGCTAGATCCCCTATTCAGGGGCCAAGCCCATTCTCTAGATGTACTGCCTTCATGTAACACTTGTAACAGCCTGATCATTGGGACACAGTGAAATACTGTGACCTGGGAGTCAAATGAGGCTGCTGATTTATTTATATAGAAAGAAGAGAAGAACCAAACAACAACGACTGGTGACAGAGGAAACTGCTCCCTCGTCTGTAGGATCTGGATTGGGTGAGACATGCAGGAGAGAAGGGGGAGGAAGAGGTGTGAGGGAGGTGAGGAAGACAATTATCTGCCGTTAATTGCGCTCATTAGCTGAAATGGGCTGAGATGGTCGAAGGTGATGGGGTGTCATTCATTTAGAGGACTCTGGGATGGACACAGTATATAAGGGGTTGGTTTAAGCCCAGATACGAGAGAGAGGCAGTTGTTCTACTGATAGCAGCGCTGCTGATAAGACATGGCCCCTATCGCCACCACTCTCTCTCTGCCTCGCTCACTCAATCCCCATTCGCCTCGTAGCCAGAGAGAGAGGAGGGGAGACGGCAGGGAGTGAAGGAGAGATTAGACAGAATGAATGAGAAAGGCGTGGCACTAGTGGGGCGATGGAGAGGGGTTAAAAGGAAAGGGGGGACTGGGTAGAGGAGGCGGAGGAGAGCAGAACATTGAGGGAAGAGAGGGACAGGGAGAAAGGCGTGGCACTAGGCCATGGAGAGGGGTTAAAAGGAAAGGGGGGACTGGGTAGAGGAGGAGGAGGAGGAGGAGAGCAGAACATTGAGGGAAGAGAGGGACAGGGAGAAAGGCGTGGCACTAGGCGATGGAGAGGGGTTAAAAGGAAAGGGGGGACTGGGTAGAGGAGGAGGAGGAGAGCAGAACATTGAGGGAAGAGAGGGACAGGGAGAA
Source organism: Oncorhynchus kisutch (assembly GCF_002021735.2). Classification (NCBI taxonomy): domain Eukaryota; kingdom Metazoa; phylum Chordata; class Actinopteri; order Salmoniformes; family Salmonidae; genus Oncorhynchus; species Oncorhynchus kisutch. The sequence goes on along the minus strand of NC_034188.2, from coordinate 66,313,806 downwards.
AGTCAAAGCTTTCAGCCCTGTTCCTGTTTCTCAACTGTGGTATGACAGGCATGGCTTCATATGAGGACACCAAGAACAACGTTTCCGGTCTGAAATCTAATATGTGCTCTGACTGAAAACCATGCGGAAGCTTCCCTTCCCTAGCTCGCTATCCTTCACTTCTATCAACTAACCTCATTAGTATTGAACATACTGTTCACCTAGGAAAGGAATCCACTTTGGATGTGGAGTGATGCAGCAATCTTCTTAGAGAACCCTTACAGTCGTCCCAGCAGAGAGAGAGAGGCAGAGAGGGGTGGAATGAGAAGATGAAGGAAACAACACACAGAGCTCCTCTTTCAACAATTTAAATACATGTTTTAGGTCTACATTAAAGTGGATTACTGCTTTTGTTATGAACAATTTATCAATGTTGCACAAACTTGTTAAGGCACGACGTAGGCCAAAGCTCAGTGTATACAAGACAAATGATTAAAACCACTGATGCCGAGGAACTCCAAACTGTGGGAATGTTTGTGCTCCAGCATCAGTTTGTGTGAGTGTGTCTGTGTGATGGAGTGTTTGTGTGCAATAAGGGCCTATGCAGACTGTAGCGAGATGTAATTAACAAGAATAATGGCTGTGCTCTCCTCCAACCGTGAATGAGTGAAGTGTTGATAGCCGCTCGGTCCGCGGAGGAAATCGTGTCTAATGTTCTGCTGAGGCACAGATATGAGCTGGCTGCGGCGGGTAGGGAATGATGATAACACTGGCTGGCTTAATGACTAGAGAGTGGCCATGCCGGCTCAAGTTCACACTTCACAGATCAACTTCAACTTTAGCAAGGATGACGACTGCTCACCCACCTACCCACCTAAAACCACCAAAACTTCCACACAACAAAGTGAAGGGGGTCTGTTTCAGGGAGAAGCATCAATGTTTTTAGCTAACAACAAATGGATAAAATGATCAGTTTTATTTTTTAAATGAGGATGAGTGATACTTGCACTTGCCATTAAACACACCAGTGAGTGGTGCGAGTGTGAGCTGTACCTACCTCTCGATGATGTCAGCGATGACACAGGCAAACATCTGCAGGCCCTCCGGTAGCTGCAGGGCCACTGTGAACAGAGAGACAGACACAGTCAGCGGTAAGGTTAAGTGGACAACCACGTTATTTAATACATCCTCGACAGCATATACACCTATCTCGCTGCTTATGTTACCCCTGCAGAGTGCTTCACTGAGACAGAAGGTAGCTGACATTTCAAGGTAATTTTCTCCCATCCATTGCATTACTGTTGTCGTATCTTACAGAGTGATGCACTACAGGAAATGGAAGTGTATCAGCACTGCCTTCACACTTCCCTTCTTCTCCTAGCAATCCATTAGTCACCTTTTCTCCACCTGTCTCTCTCAATGACAGCCAATAGCTTCATGAGTCACAGTCACACACACACACACGCGCACACACACACACACACACAAATATCCCTCTCACCATGCAGACCGCTATGCATGTGGAAACTTGGTGCTTCTTCTCATGCGGCATTAAGAGAGCATGGAGAAATGGATCAAATCGCTGTGAAATGGGAATCAAGCAATCACACAAAGGAAGGATTGGTCCTGCTGCTGATGTGAAGGGCTGAGGGCAGCGTGTGTTTCCGGTAGGAACTTCTCTGAGTGTGACACCAGCTATGACGAATCAATGGGAAATGCTTTCATCAGGAGGTTGACTCACTGCCAGAGTTGAGACGCAAAATATCACACCTCTGAATGATGCCAACAACTTTATAGAAACAAAATGCTCAAACAAAAGGCATGCTCTCTCAAAATGAAGTCTCACCCAATTTCCTTTTATTGTTGAGAATGTGCATGATTTAGGTTCATCTTGAATGTAAACATTAAATAAACATAATGACGTCTCAGACGTAACACAAATATTGCTGATGTAGAGATCTAGATGATAGGATATGAAGAAACAGCTACTCTTAGTCACATCAAGTCCTTGCCTCATCCTTGCGCAAATTGCTTATCCAGAGCTGTTGTCTTGGTAACAGACTGATGTCCTCATGTTGGCGTGGTTACATATTGTGCTATGCATACTTATGTAAAGTCCTTAGCATGAATTAACATTTAGCCTTTCTTTACTGAAATGCGAATATATCACAGTGTGATATTTCAGACTTGTATACAAGCCGTCCGTCCACTGTACTCTGCTTCACAAATCCCCTTTGATTCGATGTCATTTGCAGTAATTGAAGGAAAACTTTCAATGTATTCCTGCATCAAAGGTAACCCACTCTCCATTCACAGCGCATACTAAGATCAGTGGGCTGGATCTAGCAGACTCATGGAGCTCAGCACAGTGTCTGGAGGGACTGTCTGGAGGGTGTGATTAAATTCACTTTAGATAAAGCAGGAAGAGAGTGTTGACAATGTTTCCCTGTCAGACAGACCCTGTCACACATCACCTTGATAAACCACGTGACTACAGCGAATTGACACTTAGACTGCAGTATTGATAAATATTTCATTAGGTCCATGTTCACATATTGCAGTGGGTTCCTACAGCAAAGAGAAAACAACAAAAACAGGACTGTAGGCAACACTGAACAATAAAAGATAGCCTCGGAAAAATAAAAAGCACACTGAGCGAAGGAAAGGATATGCCTGAAGTGTGATGGATGGAGGAGGGAGGAGAGGAGTGTGTCTTTCTGATGAAAGGTTAAGGGGTCACTGTGCACCATGTAGCCAGACAGAGACAGGTCATTACCTGAGTTTACTAACCAAGAAAGGTTTCTAAGTCTCACCACAGCCCTGCCTGACAGAAACCAAGAGCTCTCTCTCCATCTGCTCTCACTGCTAAAGGTGCTGCACAGGCTCTGCACAAGGGTTTAGAAGCATTTGTGTGTGTGTGTGTGTGTGTGTACACATGTGAGCTGAAAAGTCATGAATGTCACAGGAGCATTAACACAAATCAAATGTAAAAGATGCTTGTGTGTTTGCCATTCACCTCACCCCCCACTCACACGTACCAACCGGTGCATATGATAGTCTGTGTTTGGTTTGAGTGTCAGCCTGTCAGCCAGTCAGCCAGTCAGCCAGTGCACGGTCTGCTGTCATGTGTCATAAGGAGAAACATCTTGCACGTGCAGAGGGAAATAAAATGACTCTGTACATTTAGCTGGAGAGACACTCTGCACTTGTGGCTGTACTGCCTGGCAGAAAGGGATGTTTCTGTCTGGGACTGGCCGGTGCATCTGTTTGTTCACATTCTGTACTTCTTCAGCGTAGTCGTTAGGGTTACACTATACTGTGGGGCACACCGTGTGCACTTAGAGCTGTGCTGCTGCAGAAAACACTTCCACCTCTGTCTGCACTTAGAGCTGTGCTGCTGCAGAAAACACTTCCACCTCTGTCTGCACTTAGTGTCTGGCTGCTCTAATGAAGCTTCTCCCAGACTTCACTTTCTTAAACATTCCCAAAAAACATCTGTACAATTCTGTAGATGTAAAATGGAAAGAATTCTGAGGCGTTAAACGAGAAGACCAGAGGGAAATCATGAGTCTCTGCAAGTGCTACTGCTAACCTTTTGATTATTTGCGATGCTGTTGTGTCTCTTCTGAGAGAAACAGTTCTCGGTGTTTGTTTCGCAGCCCCGAGGGAAACATTTTCATGGTTCCTCCAGACAAACAAGGTTGTTTGGTCTCTCTGTTCAGTTTGCCCTGCCTCTGTTTCCTGCCTTCCACTTTCACAGGTACAATTCAGTGTGCAAGGATGAACAACTGTCGTGAGAAAGAGACGATTGCAGGCACGGAAATTTAGCACACAGGAAACACCTAGATGAAAAACAAGGACAACAGAGAGGAATTGAGGTATGATAAAGAATGCGATCAGTTAAACTATGGCTGTATTATTTAACAATAACGAATGAAATATAATAATTTGGTTGCTGTTAATATTTGTCCTATTTCATTGGAAAAGTGTTTTTTGCACATCACAACTCCCCCTGAGACAACCTGAGAGTGGGGTCACGGCTAGGGTCAGCCATTATCAACGGCAACCCTGGATCAATTAGGGTTAAGTGCCTTGCTCAAGAGCACATCGACATATTTTTCACCTTGATGGCTCAGGGATTCTAGCTAACAACCTTTCGGTTACTGGCCCAAATCTCTAACCAATAGGCTACCTGAAGTCCAACATGATGTTGCTCCTGCAAAATGTCCTACAGTGCATCCGGAAAGTAATCAGATCCCTTGACTTTCCCCACATTTTGTTACGTTACAGCATCCCCACAGCATGATGCTGCCACCCCCATGCTCCATAGGGATGGTGCCAGGTTTCATCCAGACATGATGCTTGGCATTCAGGAAAAAAGAGTTCAATATTGGTTTCATCAGACCAGACAATCTTGTTTCTCATGGTCAGAGCCCTTTGGGTGCCTTTTGGCAAACTCCAACTGCATTTTACTGAGGAGTGGATTCCTTCTGGCCACTCTACCATAAAGACCTGATTGGTAGAGTGCTGCAGAGATGGTTGTCCTTCAGGAAGGTTCTCTAAGCCTACACAGAGGAACTCTGTCAGAGTGACCATCGGGTTCTTGGTCATGTTCCTGACCAAGGGCCTTCTCCTCTGATTGTTCAGTTTGGCCAGGCAGTCAGCTCTAGGAACAGTCTTGGTGGTTCCAAACTTCTTCCATTTAATAATGATGGAGGCCAATTTGTTCTTGGGAACCTTCAATGCTGCAGAAATGTTTTGGTACCCTTCCCCAGATTTGTGACTCAACACAATCCTATCTCGGAGCTCTATGGACAATTCTTCAACCTCATGGCTTTGTTTTTGCACTGACATGCACTGTCAACTGCACTATATAGACCGGTGTGTTCCTTTCCAAATCATGTCCAATCAATTGAATTCTGAATTCTGTTCATGAAAATAGTCTGAATGTCAATTGTCAAATCTGAAATATCTGACGTTTCTCAGGAGCTATCGTAACTTTCCAGAACCAAATGTATGCTAACTTAGCTGTTGCATCGGTTCACACTCAACAATTGAGGCTGGGCAGTAAAAACAATGGTGTTTGCTTGCTTAATTTCATTCCATTCCAACAGGAAGTGAAAAGACCAAAAAACAAAGAGGCCAATTCAACTGAGAATGAACAAGAGAGGCTGAGTGAAAGGGGTTCAAAGCCCAGGCAGAAACAGATGGACTCAGAGGGAGATGGAGGGAGAGGGAGAGGGGTAGAGTGCAACAGAGTCGATAAGGTGATCTTTGGCCCTGCAAGCCCAGAGAGAGAGAAAGCTCTCTAATGAAACCAACACAGAACAGACAGAGGCTGAATCCTAAATGCCACCTATCCCCAATAGTGCCTATAGGGCTCTGATCAGAAGTAGTGCACTGTATAGGGAATAGGGGGCCATTGGGGAGGCAGTTCGAGAGACAGGCAGACTGAGTCACAACAAAGCTCATCTCACCCCGACTATGGGGACCAGTCATAGACCACCCCATTCTCCCTGCACACCAAACACCTGTTACTTAGCTAGACTATAAACCCTTTACAGTATGCAACACTTGTTGTTGGCTGTCATTTCCATCAACCATCAACCATCAGTGTTTTGGCATGGCTCTTTCAGTAACATCCGGGTGGATATTGGACTTCAGATTGTTGGCAGATTTGGGTGGATTACTCCCACGTGTCTTTAATTAAGTGAACATGTTTCACACCATACATATTGAATGCTGCTATTCTCTTCATCACTCCCCCTATCCCCCTTCCTCTCCATTCTAGCACTACAGGTGTGATTGTCAGATGGGAGTGCCATCACTGTGACCTGTATGTGTGAGTGCACTGTGCAGTGGGAATGCAGGTACTCAAAGAGTGACAGGGAGAAAGTCGAAAGCTGCAGAGGTGAAAGTGGGGTCCCTCACCCCTCATCACAACCCAATAACACCTCATCACCATCACAACCCAATAACACCTCATCAACATCACAACCCAATAACACCTCATCAACATAACACAAAAACACCTCGCCCCTCATCACCACCACAACCCAATAACAGCTCACCCCCCATCACAACCCAATAACAGCTCACCCCCCTCACAACCCAATAACAGCTCACCCCCCATCACAACCCAATAACAGCTCACCCCCCATCACAACCCAATAACAACTCACCCCCCATCACAACCCAATAACAACTCACCCCCCATCACAACCCAATAACAACTCACCCCCCATCACAACCCAATAACAACTCACCCCCCATCACAACCCAATAACAACTCACCCCCCATCACAACCCAATAACAACTCACCCCCCATCACAACCCAATAACAACTCACCCCCCATCACAACCCAATAACAACTCACCCCCCATCACAACCCAATAACAACTCACCCCCCATCACAACCCAATAACAACTCACCCCCCATCACAACCCAATAACAACTCACCCCCCATCACAACCCAATAACAACTCACCCCCCATCACAACCCAATAACAACTCACCCCCCATCACAACCCAATAACAACTCACCCCTCACCAACATCACAGCAAAATAACACCTCACCAACATACAACCCAATACCACCTCACTATCACAACCCAATAACACCTCACCAACACAACCCAATAACACCTCACCAACACAACCCAATAACACCTCACCATCACAACCCAATAACACCTCACCATCACAACCCAATAACACCTCACCATCACAACCCAATAACACCTCACCATCACAACCCAATAACACCTCACCATCACAACCCAATAACACCTCACCATCACAACCCAATAACACCTCACCATCACAACCCAATAACACCTCACCATCACAACCCAATAACACCTCACCATCACAACCCAATAACACCTCACCATCACAACCCAATAACACCTCGCCATCACAACCCAATAACACCTCACCATCACAACCCAATAACACCTCACCATCACAACCCAATAACACCTCACCATCACAACCCAATAACACCTCACCATCACAACCCAATAACACCTCAACCCCCATCACCATCACAACCCAATAAAACCTCATCCCTCATCAACATCACAACTAGAGGTCGACCGATTAATCGGAATGGCTGATTTCTGGTTTTCATAACACTCGGAAATCTGTATTTTTGGGCGCAGATTTTGCCATAAAAAATCTAAATAAGTGTTTAAAAATAAAAACGGCTCATTGCGAACTAATTTGCCAAATGTTTACGTAATTATGACATAACATTGAAGGTTGTGCAATGTAACAAGAATATTTAGACTCATGGATGCCACCCGTTAGATAAAATACGGAACGGAGTAAACTTTTTGTTTTTGAGGTGATAGTTTCCGGATTTGACATAAGGCTCGTATTTCTGTGTGTTTATTATAGTTTATTATAGTTGTGATTTCTATGATATGATAGAGCAGTCTGACTGAGGGGTGGTAGGCAGCAGCAGGCTTGTAATCGTCAAAGGTATATGGTTTAGAGAGAAATAGTCGATGCGTTATAATTCCTGTAATAACTTGCGGCTGACCTTGAAAGGGGTTCCTTCGTTATTTTACCGTTCATGTCTTCCATAGAGAATGTCTTGATCTACTACAAATAAGGTCTGTGTTTCGTGCTTAAACCGCCTCGGCGTTTTGATACCCGTGTAAATCGCACTAGGATAAGGTAACGTTTGTCAAAATATTTTCATAAATCCACTCTACAAAAAAAAAAAAAAAGATCTTATCTTTGCTTATATTTAGCCAATATTGATCAGAGTTACCTTGTCCTATGGATTTCTACACAGTTACACAGACCTTATTTTAAGTGAATCTAAAAATATCCTATGGAATAAATGAATGAAGGAACCGCTTTTCAGATTTTGGTAGAAGGTGTCATGGGATTTATGACTCGCACTTTGGTAGTCAATTCTTACCATGTCCATTATTAAAATAGGATTTCCTGCATATAGAAATTAAAAAAAAATTATTCAACATTCATCACAGGTAAACTCTATTTTTATTCAAACAGTTGAGAGTATTTGTCTCCTAAGCAGACTCTTCAGTATCATTGTCACTTCAGAGCTGTGTGTGTGTGTGTGTGTTTTACAGATGGCAGAGAAAAGCAGAGCACCAGTGTGGGACTATTACATGGAATTGGCACCAGGGAAAGCAAGGTGTCTTATTTGTGATAAAGATATAAGCATGGGGTCAGCAACAGCTAAATCAAAAAATACCACCAACCTGTGGAATCACATTAAGAACACCCATCCAAAAGCCCATATATATTATATTAAGTTCAAATAAAAGTGTTCATTGTTCATTCAGTATTGTTGCAATTGTCATTATTACAAAAGTGTGTATATACACACACGTTTTAAAAATCGCCCGATTAATCGGTATCGGCTTTTTTTGTCCTCCAATAATCGGTATCGGCGTTGAAAAATTATAATCGGTCGACCTCTAATCACAACCCAATAACACCTTATCAACATCACAACCCAATATTACCTCACCCTCACCCTCATCACCATCACAACCCACTAACACCTCATCAACATCAAAACCCCTCATCAACATCACAACCAAATAACACCACACATCACCCCTCATCACCATCAACACCCAATAACACCTCATCAACATCACAACCCAATAACCCCTCATCACCATCACCATCACCATCACAACCCAATAACCCCTCATCAACTTCACAACCCAATAACCGGGTTGTAGTTATTATAGGAATTATAGGACTATTTCTCTCTATACCATTTGTATTTCATATCCCTTTGACTATTGGATGTTCTTATAGGCACTTTAGTATTGCCAGTGTAACAGTATAGCTTCCGTCCCTCTCCTCGCTCCTCCCTGGGCTCGAACAAGCAACACAACGACAACAGCCACCATCGAAGCTGCGTTACCCATGCAGAGCAAGGGGAACAACTACTAGAAAGCTCAGAGCGAGTGACGTTTGAAACGCTATTAGCGCACGCTAACGAGCTAGCCATTTCACTTCGGTTACACCAGCCTCATCTCGGGAGTTGATAAGCTTGAAGTCATAAACAGCGCAATGCTTGACGCACAACGAGGAGCTGCTGGCAAAACGCACGAAAGTGCTGTTTGAATGAATGTTTACACGCCTGCTTCTGCCTACCACCGCTCAGTCAGATACTTCGATACTATGATTAGTATTATATGCAACGCAGGACACGCTAGATAATATCTAGTAATATCATCAACCATGTGTAGTTAACTAGTGATTATGATTGATGTTTTTTTATAAGATAAGTTTAATGCTAGCTAGCAACTTACCTTGGCTTACTGCATTCGCGTAACAGTCTCCTTGTGGAGTGCAACGAGAGAGAGGCAGGTCGTTGTTGCGTTGGACTAGTTAACTGTAAGGTTGCAAGATTGGATCCCCCGAACTGACAAGGTGAAAATCTGTCGTTCTGCCCCTGAACAAGGCAGTTAACCCTCCGTTCCTAGGCCGTCATTGAAAATAAGAATGTGTTCTTAACTGACTTGCCTAGTTAAATAAAAGTATACAACATTTAAAATAAATAATAATAATAAAAAATTAATATTTTTTTAAAATATTGGCAAATCGGCATCCAAAAATACCGATTGTTATGAAAACTTGAAATAGACCATTCAGCCATTCCGATTAATCGGTCGACCTCTACACCTAACCCCTCATCACCATCACAACCCAACAACACCTCATCACCATCACAACCCCTCACCACAACCCAATAACACCTCACCCCTCATCACCATCACAACCCAATAACACCTCCCCCCTCATCACCATCACAACCCCTCAACACAACCCAATAACACCTCCCCCCTCATCACCATCACAACCCAATAACCCCTCACCACAACCCAATAACCCCTCACCCCTCATCACCATCAAACCAATAACACCTCACCCCTCATCAACATCACAACCCCTCACCCTCATCACAACCCAATAACCCCTCACCCCTCATCAACATCACAACCCAATAACCCCTCTCATCACAATCACAACCCAATAATCCCTCATCACAATCACAACCCAATAACCCCTCTCATCACCATCACAACCCAATAGCAATACATTAGTCAGGAACTGATACACACCTCATTAGTCTTTTCCAGTAAGGTAATAGTGTAAGAAATATATTAACCTTATAGAGTATAGTATCCTAGCCTAATACAATAAATTATCCTAGCCTAATAGATAGTAGAAATGTAATGAATAGGTCTATTCTGCTCTTACCTCTCTTAGACATGGCCTGTCTCACCCGCCAGACTGTCTTGTGGATCTCAAAGTTGTAATTTGCAGGCAGAGCGTGGATAGCCTCCTGTAACTCTGGGTCTTGCAGGATTTCATCAGGAATTTGATTGGCCACCCGCCGCGGTCCTCGCACTAGGGTAAGAATCAAATAATTGTACTGTGGGAGATATTTGACAAACACAGACAAGACAGGAGGCTTCAGATCAAATACAGTGTATGGGCATAGTCTGTTATGATTCTTGGTAATATTTTACATTAAGTTGCTCTTATATACGAGTTGTTACATATTGTTTTAGTAATTGCTTTGAAGTTGCACAATCCCTATTCCTCTTGTATATGCCTAATTACAAAACCACTCACCTCCATATGATATTATAATCCAGTCACTATGACAACAAGTTAATACAATGTTGTTGTAGTTTATATTTTATTTTAGCATAACTAAGAGAAACCTAATGTTAAGCAGGGTTCCCCAACTAGTGGCCCGAGGGCCAAATTTATTTATTTTGGAAATCTGTTCCAAAGTAGTAGCGATATACTGTATGTTATTGTATACAAATGTAAGCAAGGTTTTGAATTATTATGTTTTAGTCAAATAATATATATGTTTGGGCTTCTTATGATCAATTTGCAGTCTACACATAATTTGTAATTATGATTCAGCCCTTGACCATCTGCTCAAGAGAAAATCGGCCTGCGGCTGAATCTAGTTGATGATCCCTGCTGTAAAGGATGCCTCAATAATTATTGGTTATTTATTTAGGTTTAATACAGTGACCTTGTCTGTCAAGTGTGGTCCCGCCAGACTACCTGGCAGGTCACCTCTTTGTCTAATTGCGCATGGGCGAAAGTGTCTGGCTAAACGTTAGTTCCTGGACCTTAAAGATATTTAAAAACGTGTTCTATTATGTTTCATATAATTCGGAAGTTAGCTAGCTAATCACTCTTTTAAACCATTTGAGTCAGCTTTCCTTATTGTTAGCATTAGCTAGTCGCTAGTTGTATCTGCGTCATAATTACTTATTCATGGTGGCAATGTATAATGTTTTTGTTAAAAGCATGTCCCATACACCACGTACTCGGTTATGTATTGTGTGATAGCGTTAATATAAGAGATTCATACTTACCGGTTAGTTTTTTAGCTGGAACGACTTGCGTTTCGACTGTGGGCGCCGCCATGTTTTCAGGGGAGCCAGAAAGGTGCCAGTAATCAATTGCAGAGTGGCATCGTTGCAGGCGGAACAATCGATGTAAGATAATCAGCAGTGCATCGCTCTCTTTTTAAAGTTAATTTGACCTTTATTTAACTAGGCAAGTCAGTTAAGTTCAAATTCTTATTTTCAATGACGGCCTAGGAACAGTGTCTAAACTGCTTTGTTCAGGGGCAGAACGACAGATTTGTACCTTGTCAGCTCGGGGATTCGATTTTGCAACCTTTCGGTTACTAGTCCAACGCTCTAACCACTAGGCTACCTGCCGGTTCTGAATCTCTATATACACGAAATGATAGAAAATGTTGCATTTGTTCAGAATGGAATAGAAAATATATATATATTTTTAATTAACAGTAACCTTCATTCTTAGCAACATTATCAACTCAAACTTTTGTAAGCATACTGTTATCTTCTCTTGCTCCATCAGAAGTTACAGATGTAGGATCTTAATTTGAGCCAATTTGCTACTGCACTACAGGAAAATGATCCTGCAGCAACAGGAAATTAGAATTATTATAATGGACATTATAAAATACATTTTTTCGTTAGGACAAATCAACAAACTTTAGAAGCTCCTTTAAAACTAAAATACACTACACGTTTTAATTTCCTGTCTTGCAGGAACATTTTCAGCAACACAAAGGTGATCAAATTAAGATCCTACATCTGTATGACTAGATCCCATTAATTTTCACCTCCTGTCTGTGCCATTGCTGTTCAGTTAGAATTTGGCTATGAATGAGATAGGGAAGGGACAGAAATGACTCACAAAATATCATGCCTAAAATAATTGAGAGGATTGAGATAGCAGCAGTGAAAATGACACTGCCTTATTTAGCAACATTTCCCATGTTCCCTGTTGCTTTTTTCTTTCTTACAGTGTTGTTGTCTCAAGTGTATGCATCTCTGTAGGCCTACATATACTTTAGTATGTAAAATAGGCCTACAGCAAGCTACATTTCTTGAAAGAAAATGTTTATGACAATTGAAGCCTGCTTGTTGTTGCATTTTCTTCCATGCTATTGAAGTAAGTCTTCCATTAATTGTGTTGCATAGTTGTAGTTCTAAGTAGGGTCACAACCAATTGGTCACAGACATAAATTCAACGTCTATTCCACGTTGGTTCAACGTAATTGTATTGAACAATGTTGATTAAACCAGTGTGTGGCCAGTGGGAAGGTTCATGATCCTGACCAGATACAGTGTTATCTTCTATCTGCAACCATTGTTATGAGTCCTCTTACCATAGCAACAGTAACCATTGAGACTAATTGGCTGTGAAAGTCTCTCCTCCTGGGAAAACTACCATCACAGCCACACTATGGCACAGGGCACCCGCAGCACAGTACACACACACAGCAACACAACACATACAGTACTGTGCTGGTCTCCACCTTCACAGATCTAGCAGCTGGCCATCTGTACCATAGAAGGATCATTCTAATTCTATGGTCTATATTCACCACCCTGAATCTCACTGTGCTCTCTGCCAGGAAAGACATTTCATTCAAATGTTTAGGTAACTTCATATACATTAGGTTTAGGTCATTATACTTGTTGTTGTTTCTATTTCTATTGATTGCCATACACATCCTCCCTAGCCATGTGAAACCATTAACCCATATCTAATTGTATTAGCTCTAATCTTGGAACCTTGAAGCCTGAGATCTTTAAATGTAAATTCTCATGAAATCTTGAATAGGCCTTTTACAGTATTACACCTTAGCTATCAGTAAGAAATATCAATAACACCATTTATTTTCTTCAAATATTAGAAGAAGAACAGTGGGCTGGTACATCCTTATACATTACTTGTATAGTTGAGAAATTGTCCCCATCAATTCATCATGTTTTCAGTAACCACCAACAAGTCCCTATCTGATTTAGGACTAGTGCGCCCTGGGCCAATTGGATGACAGATAAACAGCCATCATCATTAAAGGGTAGGTCTACACTGTGCTCTTACCAAAATATAAAAACGTATAAACTGAGCTACAAATGTTTCCCTGAAAGAGAGAGAGAGATGGCCAAGGAATTGGCACACTAGTGGCCATGGCCACATTTCTAAACCAAATTCCACCATCTCTCAGAGCCTGCAGCAAATGAAGGATCTTACTGATTAGGCTAACAGATTTGAAGAAAATAAGTTATTAAATTGAGTTACATCAATTATTGTGTTTTATTTGACACGGTTCATTTATGTGAATGACATTGCCCTCTAAACACGAAATTGGAATGTATGTAATAATAAGATAATTGTAATGTTTTCCCTTCAAGTGGAGTGCTGAACATTCAGACTTTGCCAACAGACACCGTAGATAACGGAACGAGCCTACATAGAGACGGACCGAGAGGGTGCAGTGATGAGCCAGAGTGGACCCACAGCTCTACTTTCTTTAGTCTACATTGAGCGCAGAATGGCGAAAGTCTGCATTCTCTGAGGAAGAGGCGTAAATTGAAAGGTCCTCACAGATAAGACCGGAGAACGGCAGGAATTTTACTGCAGCTCCCAAACACTACGGGAAAGCGCGGGAATATATTATTGGAGGGATTTATACGAAACGAAACTCATCAAAGTCCACGTTTTTAATCAGGATTTGAGGACCCAGCGCCTAATCCGACTTCAGAGACGAAATGTGAATCTAAATAACTTCTGTTAATGAAAGATTTGAACGAATATGATATGATCCATCCGACTTCGTTCGAGAAGGAATTTAGATTGCCCTTTTAAAATTATTAACTCTATATTTGGAGGCTGTGAGCACAGTCGTTTTGCCCAAAACATGGTGATAGATGTTTTGCGTTCATTTAAAGTGAGTGTAAAAACGATGGTTATCAAGGGTTGAAACGATCTGTAAGGGGCATCTCACAAGCCGAACACCAGAGTTATTTTGCTTTTGAAAGGACATTTTCAATGCATTTCTTCGCAATGCGTAACGTTACCCTTGCGTATTTTCCAAATCCTGCTTGAAAAGGTCCGTCCCATAGACCAGCCTACTCAACGGGATGAGAGGAGACTAACGTTCGTTGACAATTTTATACATCACAACTGAATGTTTTGGCTGGACGGCACGACGACAAGAGGAGCTACATTAGACCCATCATAAAACAAATAAACATTTTAAACTTTTATTTTCATAACTTCAAAACTAGAGAGCGCACGTTTAGTCTGGAATACAAGAATAGATGATTTTCAAAAGACTGAGGACGACATAAATCTTCCATCATGTTCAAAGGGGGTAAGTGTGCTTGAACTTTTTATCATCATCAATCCGACTGGCAGCAATGAGTTATTATTGTGCCAACAACACCCTGTGCTTGTTCCGTAAATTCACCATGAATTTTCCTCCACTGAATAGTGCGCAAATGCTTAGTTGTTTACCAGGTGTTATCATGTCTGCTGCTATCGGTGATGAAAAATATGTTATGATCATACACCAGCATGGTAGGCTAATGATTCTTGCAGGTATTGAGCGAGAACGTGACAATTTATTGCGACGATGACTTGGTTTCCAGATTTGCATAACATTAAGCCCGGTGTGCGCGAGCCTGGTAGGAATGAAATATTCAGACATAGCCTATCACGAATACTATACTTGATATTAACGGCTGATGCCGCAGTGCAGTTTATGAGTTGTGCCGGGTCTCTGTCTCTCGGAGAAGCATTATGTGCGCTCTGGTTATTGCATTCTTGGGCATTGATCTAGGGCTGGCTAGGTGATATGGACAAGACAGGCACTGCATATGGCTTCATGGAGGGTATTTTTTGGTGGTCAGTAAGCAGAACAAATATTTTCCTCTTACATTGACAGTCACTCCTGACTTTATATAGTGATTGAGGACTACATAGAATTCAAATATTGAGTTATGCTGACAATGTCACGACCTGAACCACTCCTGACCACACATGCACACAAATTGAACTCTGTCTATCACACACACGCACACACACACACGCAATTTCCATATTCTCATTGAATTTGTTGCAATGAGTAGCAATGGACAAAGCAATGTTAATGCCATAGTAATACCATTGTAATTGGTCTGTTAGTTTTGATGTAATCTTTCTGATGTTTTGCTCTCTTGATCATTTGACTCCTGTGATTGTTTCAATATGAAGATTATGTATTTGATCATTTCTACAATCTTTCTTCATTATACTTCTGACAAAATGGTGCCCCTCATTTCACCCAGCATCAATAAAAGGCCACTGTTTGGCTTTCAACTGTGTCACTGCCTATGCATTGTTCTCAACACCTCTATTAATGCATTCAGCACCACTGTAGCTCTCCCTGACAGTCATCATCAGATTGATTATTGATCCAGGGTTGGAGATGTGACATCTCAATGATGAACTCACATAGCCAGTAACTAAATGTCTGTGCTTCAAGTACCCTGACCATTATCATGAACTGAACAGACTCTTAGAAACAGATTAGCTAGGAACTCACTGCTGAGTTTGGAGATGGAGTACCCCATCCACACAAAACAGGAGGTTACAGATGTAGGATCTTCATTTGAGTCAGTTTTCTACAGGAAAATAATCCTGCAGCAACAGAAAATTTGAATTATTATGTGGATTATTATTCATGGACATTTTTCGTACGTGAAAATCAAGTCAAATTTCAAAGGGAAAATTACAAACTTCAGAAGCGTTTTTGAACCTCAAATACAACACAAGTTTGACATTTATCAGTTATCCTGCAACAGGGTGGTCAAATTAAGATCCTACAGATGTAGTTTAACTCTGAGTAAGTTAGAACAGTGTTTTAGTGTATAATGTATGACTGAACACCAGGCCACTCCGCATACTGTCTGTCAGGTTTAGTTTTCATGGTCATGTAAATGCTTCTCATGGTCATTGGGTGGCTATTACTGTGGTACACTTTACAGATGTATTTGCTGTGCAGGATACTAACCCACAATGAAAACACTTCACATAACATGTATGGATTTAATACATTACAAGAATGACCAAGATAGTTTGGATAGCTGGGGGAAAAAATTGTTTGGCCAAGAAACATACAATTATTTTATTGCAAATGTACATTTGCAATAAAATGTAATGACAATTTAAATAATTACTCTTGAATATGCTTTCTTGCTTTTGAAGTCATGTAAACTACTGTAGTTCTTCATTTGAGATATTGGGTTTGGGGGATGATGTGTCATGAAAGTTAATGGAAAAAATATAGGTTTCACAGTATGCCAAAATCCCCCCAGTCAGAATAGACTGTCGATGAGGCATCAGTCAGCTTTTACGGGAACAATTCAGAGGTTCTTTGGTGGGTTTGAGATATGTGCCTGGAACAACACATTGTGGGGAACCTGGCTGATGCATCCGGCCTGACATTTGGTGTGTGACACATTTCCCATTCAAAGTGAGTAACTGAGAGTGTGGATTGACACGATGACAGCAGAAACACTCCTCAGGTTGACGAGAAGTTGTGACTAGCTGTGTAATTATTACCATGTGATTAGCCTCAGAATCTCTGGCTTATGTTCCAATAGTTGAGTTAACGAGACAAGATTAGGAAGGATGGCCTTATGAGACTGACTGCCAAGTAATGGACCTGAACAAGGCATCATGGGTATTGGCATTTCACACCTTTTTTCAACCAATTGATGATTTGTATGTAGCTGCACAGTAGTAAGCCTACCAACCTGATCTGAGTTTTGTTGATGTTGTGTGGAATCCAAAGTAAGTCTGGTCAATAAGCCGACATGATGTGGAAATGTTCTCTGTCTAGATGTGTAGTACATTGTCTATGTATGCAAAGTGATGCAGGTGTGCCATGCCAGTCCTATCTGTGTGTGAACAGCATGTGTGTCTGCTGTCCCTGTTTTGGGTTTCTGTCCCTATCACTAATCCCTGTGTGTGTGGCCCTCTTGCTCAGTGCTAGTGGTCTGTTACCTTCCCTGCTTCCCTGGGTTGCAGTGTCGCAGCTGGTGGGTTCTGATTCTGTCTCTGTCTCTCTGTCTCTCTGTCTCTCTGTCTGTCTGTCTGTCTGCCTGTCTCTCTCGCTGTCTGTTTCTGGATTGATCTCTTTGTCTCTCTTCTTCTATCTTTCTGTCTCTCTTCTTCTGTCTCTCTGTCTCTCTTTTTCTGTCTCTGTCTCTCTGTCTCTCTTCTTCTGTCTCTCTGTCTCTCTTTTTCTGTCTCTGTCTCTCTTCTTCTGTCTCTCTGTCTCTCTTTTTCTGTCTCTGTCTCTCTTCTTCTGTCTCTCTGTCTCTCTTTTTCTGTCTCTGTCTCTCTTCTTCTGTCTCTCTGTCTCTCTTTTTCTGTCTGTCTCTCTTTTTCTGTCTGTCTCTCTTTTTCTCTCTCCCCCTCGCTCTCTCTCTCACGCGTTCTCTTTCTCCATACCCAGTCATCCATGGAACAGACACTGGGGAGATGTGTCAGAGTAGTGCTGCGATAGATAGAGGGAGGTGTGATGTCGACTGTATATACCCTGCTGTGATGTGCTATAATTGCTGGTGCATGTCACTCAGGCTTATAGGGGGGCTGGATACAGGCTTTCCTTGGCCATTTTGAGACTTTCCTGTCTCTACACATTCCCAATCTCACCCACTCACCTACATCCACACACGCACACACTCTCACAGGCACACACACACACACACACACACACACACACACACACACACACACACACACACACACACACACACACACACACACACACACACACACACACACACACACACACACACACACACACACACACACACACACACACACACACACACACACACACACACACACACACACACACCTCTTGTCCATTGACATTCTGTATTCACTATACCCGCAGGTTTCCCCAGTCATGTTAGTTTGTACTTTTCATTTGTGTTCATCCTCTGCATAAAGAAGACATTCAGATTCAGATTGACAAGGTTGTTACAAAATATCTCATTGGGAAATGTGTCTGCATCAACATAAAGCACAGCTCAGACTCAGATACCGTAATGAATGTACTTTGAGAGAACAAAACATTGCAGATCTAGCCTAACTGTACTCTGTTTTTGAATGTATGCTAATTATTGGAAAATTGTGATAATTATCCCTCTCAAATACAGCATCTAAGACAAGCCCAACTCTTCCTTCATCATTCAGCTCCATCACCACAGCATATACAGAGATTATTGTTTGAGCAATCAAACTCTGTAACATAGAGTAATCACGCTCTGTAAATCATCTCTAATTACGTGCCAGAGTAGTAGCACATTGGCTATTGAGTTGGCCCTGTTGTTTTCCAGTACAGGCAGTACATGGTGGAGGAGACAACAGATAGGATTTACCAATAATGAGCCCAGTAGAACACAATGTAAAGGACTAAGGAAAACACATGTGGCCCTAGTCAGTCAGCTCTCAGTCTCCAGTCCTGCCCTGCCTACTCCTAGGGTTCAGTGTGTGGGTGCTAGGGAACTCAGCTCAGCCTCACAGCTCCCACTCAGTCAGCTCTCAGTCAGTCAGCTCCCAGTCTCCAGTCCTGCCCTGCCTACTCCTAGGGTTCAGTGTGTGGGTGCTAGGGAACTCAGCTCAGCCTCACAGCTCCCACTCAGTCAGCTCTCAGTCAGTCAGCTCTCAGTCTCCAGTCCTGCCCTGCCTACTCCTAGGGTTCAGTGTGTGGGTGCTAGGGAACTCAGCTCAGCCTCACAGCTCCCACTCAGTCAGCTCTCAGCAGCACCAGGGAGACAAGCTGATCAAATAACCAACTATCAACCTCTCAGGCATCAAGAGGCCCTCCATGACTATCTCTCTGTCAGAGATGGTTTTTCACACAGAGATGTGTCCCTGTCTAGAGAGATAATATCATCTCCTAGATTTCACCAGTCACCATTCTAGATACCTTCAGCAGAGGTCTAGACTCACAGTCAGGGGGAATTTATGTCTGTCATTGTCACTGAAGGACAAACAGCAGTCTGGCCAGAGCTGAAATCACATAGACAGTACCCCGAGGCAAAGCCTCCTCAGAACAATGATTTGATATCACCATGGATTTACACAGCACAGTATCTGACTCTAAATACCCGTCTGTCACTTTATGTGTGGAGAACATTCAGCCAGCCAGACCAAATGAGGGAACTTGTTCTGTGACTTATATTTAAAGAGGCCATTTGAATAGAACATAATATTCTCCTAACATGTTGTCATGATTGCATTACAATTTATTGTCAAGCAAAGTATTCCTGTGATTGTGGGCTAGGTATCAGTAGGGCTGGGTAAAGAGGAGTACAGAGGAGAATATAGAGTAGAGCAAAAACATAAAGACATATTCCTT
The DNA here is from genome assembly GCF_002021735.2 of Oncorhynchus kisutch. NCBI lineage: Eukaryota > Metazoa > Chordata > Actinopteri > Salmoniformes > Salmonidae > Oncorhynchus > Oncorhynchus kisutch. The sequence continues at coordinate 66,294,043 of NC_034188.2, read as the reverse complement.
AAATCTTTCTAAGCTGCCTGAAAAACAGAAAGTGAATCCAGGGTGAGAATGTTGTTGCCAATCAATCATCGCTTGTTTAAAAAAGTCTATTTTAAGACTCTCTTCCTGTCTCTGTTGATGAGGTTGATATTAAAAGGTTGATCAAATCCAAAAATCTAAATAAAACACACAGACACACACATTCACCCATGCACACTAATACACACACATTCACCCATGCACACTAATGCACACACATTCACCCATGCACACTAATGCACACACATTCACCCATGCACACTAATACACACACATTCACCCATGCACACTAATACACACACATTCACCCATGCACACTAATACACACACATTCACCCATGCACACTAATACACACACATTCACCCATGCACACTAATACACACACATTCACCCATGCACACTAATACACACACATTCACCCATGCACACTAATACACACACATTCACCCATGCACACTAATACACACACATTCACCCATGCACACTAATACACACACATTCACCCATGCACACTAATACACACACATTCACCCATGCACACTAATACACACACATTCACCCATGCACACTAATACACACACATTCACCCATGCACACTAATACACACACATTCACCCATGCACACTAATACACACACATTCACCCATGCACACTAATACACACACATTCACCCATGCACACTAATACACACACATTCACCCATGCACACTAATACACACACATTCACCCATGCACACTAATACACACACATTCACCCATGCACACTAATACACACACATTCACCCATGCACACTAATACACACACATTCACCCATGCACACTAATACACACACATTCACCCATGCACACTAATACACACACATTCACCCATGCACACTAATACACACACATTCACCCATGCACACTAATACACACACATTCACCCATGCACACTAATACACACACATTCACCCATGCACACTAATACACACACATTCACCCATGCACACTAATACACACACATTCACCCATGCACACTAATACACACACATTCACCCATGCACACTAATACACACACATTCACCCATGCACACTAATACACACACATTCACCCATGCACACTAATACACACACATTCACCCATGCACACTAATACACACACATTCACCCATGCACACTAATACACACACATTCACCCATGCACACTAATGCACACACATTCACCCATGCACACTAATACACACACATTCACCCATGCACACTAATACACACACATTCACCCATGCACACTAATACACACACATTCACCTATGCACACTAATACACACACATTCACCCATGCACACTAATACACACACATTCACCCATGCACACTAATACACACACATTCACCCATGCACACTAATACACACACATTCACCCATGCACACTAATACACACACATTCACCCATGCACACTAATACACACACATTCACCCATGCACACTAATACACACACATTCACCCATGCACACTAATACACACACATTCACCCATGCACACTAATACACACACATTCACCCATGCACACTAATACACACACATTGATTCTCTAATCTCCCCTTCTTAGCATACCCGCTGATACAAATCAGGGTAGGGCAATCAATACCTTTCGAGCAGACAGATTTGTCTATTTGTAGTCTATCTGACCCTGTCCATATGAGACTGCATCTCAGGTAGTTGACGGAGCACTACCTCTCATTGGAGAGCTGAGGCTCAATCAGTAGACTGCTATCCTACACACCTCTGACGCTGGCAGTGCATGCCAAACACCTCATTTAGCAAAAGGAGATTCATCCAATCATAGGGCCGATACATGATGTTGTTACCATGGAAGCCTTTGGCACTATTCAACAACATGACACTTAACAGAGGATGACAAATAATTACAGATAGAGTGTGAGTTCGTTTGTGTATGTGTGTGTGTGTGTGTGTGTGTGTGACGATAGCAGCTCTGACTGGTATTAATGAACTGTTGATACTCCGGAAGCCATTTTCGCGCTTCCCTGTCAACCATTTCACACCAGATTAGGGCAGAGGGCTCTGCATGGCTTCCAAAAGTGGACGTTCTCTTCCTACAGTATGAAGTCAAACACTCTCCTGGTAATGCAGTCTGAAGAGTTTTCTGGAATGATTTAATCCACAGTATTATTTTAACTGGGAGCAGAAGTGGAAAACAAATCTACAAAATTCTCCCTTATCTCAGTTTGCCCTTTAGATTCACCTGAGTCTTCAGTAAATATCATTTCCCTGCCTTTGTAATGGAAATGTGATGCAGGGCCAGGCATTAGCGGATGATAATGAGGTGAAAGAGACAAGCAACCTAAGCCCGGTTGGTTTTTGGAATATTCATCATTCATTTCTGATTAAGTGACTAATTGGAGTTTAAAGGTCAATGTAAATGGCCATGCCATAGATGTTCTGAGACAGGGGAGAGGAGGGGAGGTAGATAGACGGGAGAGAAGGGAGGGACAGAGGAAAAGGAGGAGACTGCCCTGTAGGCAGTTGACAGTAATCCCAGGTGTTCTCCTGTTACTCTTGACAGCTCTTCCCGTACTGAGCCATATTCCCCAGGCGACATCACCTTTGTGTGCTGAGGACAGAGATTCAGGGACAGCAGCTCCCCTCCGGCCCGGGGCATCTGTCTGCCCTTTTGGCATTGAGAGTTAGCACTTCCACAACAAGATGAAAAGACTCAACACCAGGGAAAGGTGCGGAGGTGGGGGGTTTGGATTCACCTTGTGGGGTTGGAAGCCTAGCCTACAAGATAGAGACATGCAGAATGCTTACATAATACAAACATATTACGAACCACACACATGCAGTTATGCACACAGACACACTGACACACACACATCTCGTACAGTATGTGACATTCACTGAGTACCGATTGTGACTCCTCGCATTGATTCCTCTTGTTTATTATGCCCCTAGTTAATCTCCCACTCCATCCATGTCACATTCAAACCTCATTTATCCCAAGATGGTTGACTTGAAAACAATGGGCTAATTCAGTCTCCAGTGGTAGTCTACCGTAATGCAATTTCACAATGGCTCCAAAATGATAGTTTATATACTGGGATTCTTGACTAAATTAAAAACAGTCAGCAGGGAATTCAAACCATGAAAAACACAAACCAATCTTCTAAATGCAGAAACTACTCTCTCCTCTCGTCCTCTCCTTTCCTCCTCTCCTCTCCTAGCCTTCTCTCTGACTGTGCCCACCTCCTACTCTCTCCTCTCGTCCTCTCCTTTCCTCCTCTCCTCTCCAAGCCTTCTCTCTGACTATGCCCACCTCCTACTCTCTCCTCTCGTCCTCTCCTTTCCTCCTCTCCTCTCCTAGCCTTCTCTCTGACTATGCCCACCTCCTACTCTCTCCTCTCATCCTCTCCTTTCCTCCTCTCCTCTCCTAGCCTTCTCTCTGACTATGCCCACCTCCTACTCTCTCCTCTCGTCCTCTCCTTTCCTCCTCTCCTCTCCAAGCCTTCTCTCTGACTATGCCCACCTCCTACTCTCTCCTCTCGTCCTCTCCTTTCCTCCTCTCCTCTCCTAGCCTTCTCTCTGACTATGCCCACCTCCTACTCTCTCCTCTCGTCCTCTCCTTTCCTCCTCTCCTCTCCTAGCCTTCTCTCTGACTATGCCCACCTCCTACTCTCTCCTCTCGTCCTCTCCTTTCCTCCTCTCCTCTCCTAGCCTTCTCTCTGACTATGCCCACCTCCTACTCTCTCCTCTCGTCCTCTCCTTTCCTCCTCTCCTCTCCTAGCCTTCTCTCTGACTATGCCCACCTCCTACTCTCTAACTCAAATAGCTCTCGTCTCCCCCGTACTTCCCTTCCCTTAATAAGGCAGGGTGCTGTGACAGGCCCGTCTGAGTCTGAGTGGCTGTAAAGTGCGGTGTGAATATGTTAGGAGGAGTATTATATGTGTTCTTACCTCTGTGGGGGCCCCGGCTCTGGCTGTGGGGGCCCCGGCTGTGGCTGTGAGGGGCCGGTGGGTGTTCAGCTTAACGAAAGGCCCCAGCCTGTGCAGACTAACAGTGCCGCTGTAATGTATTCACGGAGTGGCTTATCATACTGCTGTTATACAGCACTCTCTCTCTCTCTCTCTCTCTCTCTCTCTCTCTCTCTCTCTCTCACTCTCTCTCTCTCTCTCTCTCTCTCTCTCTCTCTCTCTCTCGCTCTCTCTCTCTCTCTCGCTCTCTCGCTCTCTCTCTCGCTCTCTCTCTCTCCACACGCACTCCCACTCAAGCTTCCAACTAGGAGAATGGGCACCAAAATTACTAGAGATCATTAGTTGTGAGATACCAATCTGAATCCTGTTTGGGCTCTTGTTCGGTTCTATGACTAAAACGTAATGAGTTGTCGGGTTTGATTAAAGAGAGTGTGGTTTGATCTCAGGTACAGAACATAATGAATGTTCTTGGACTCCAGCAGAAAGTGTTTTCTCCAAGTGGTTCATATTTGGAATGAGGAATGATGAGATACTGGCTCCAGATGCTGTCTTGCATAATGGCTTGAGGAGGACAAGTGGTTCATATTTGGAATGAGGAATGATGAGATACTGGCTCCAGATGCTGTCTTGCATAATGGCTTGAGGAGGACAAGTGGTTCATATTTGGAATGAGGAATGATGAGATACTGGCTCCAGATCCTGTCTTGCATAATGGCTTGAGGAGGACAAGTGGTTCATATTTGGAATGAGGAATGATGAGATACTGGCTCCAGATGCTGTCTTGCATAATGGCTCGAGGAGGACAAGTGGTTCATATTTGGAATGAGGAATGATGAGATACTGGCTCCAGATGCTGTCTTGCATAATGGCTTGAGGAGGACAAGTGGTTAATATTTGGAATGAGGAATGATGGGATACTGGCTCCAGATGCTGTCTTGCATAATGGCTTGAGGAGGTCAAGTGGTTAATATTTGGAATGAGGAATGATGGGATACTGGCTCCAGATGCTGTCTTGCATAATGGCTAGAGGAGGACAAGTGGATTGTTTGTAGTTGTACATCAGAGCGCTAACTAGGGAGAGGAATCAGTCGTATGTTAAGGACAGGGCATTGTGGCTGATGGAATAGTAGTCATTACAGAATATGGACCAGTCTGTTCTCTCTAATCCCAAATCTTTTCTGTATTTAAATCCCCCCAATTGTTTTAAAGCAGGTTTTAGATTCAGTAATTTAGCACAATGTCTTTGTTGACCTTAACAAAGCTCAGACTATGGAGACAGAACGACATGGAATTACCTATCTTAATTGACCTCTACACATATTCTCACATCTGCCCGGTATCACACAGAATGTGGGTTGCTAGCTTCGAGCACATCTCAATGTGCTTTTAAGTAATCCAACATTGAAGTTAAATCTATTTCTGGCACAGAGACTCTCTGCATGCGTGTGTACTCTGAATGAGAATTGGGTCCTTGACATTTGCCCATGTTTTCCTCTTCCAACAAGCCTTGCTCTTCAGTGCTGGCAGGCACTAACATTGGTCCAATAGGAGCCTGTTTGAGAGTGGTTGATTAAGACCTTGGCTTCGCCAACACTGGGCAGCACACACACACAATGGAGGTGCCAGGTGCTGTTTTGTGCAGCTGAAGATAAGGGTGTGAATTAGGCCTGTACTTGGTGAAGAACACAGGAGCCATGGCTGGGATAGGCTGGGATGTGGCTGAGATAGGCTGGGATGTGGCTGGGATAGGCTGGGATGTGGCTGAGATGGCCTACCTGGGATGTGGCTGGGATGTGGCAGAGTGGGGTGTGGCTGGGATGTGGCTGAGCGGGATGTGGCAGAGTGGGATGTGGCTGGGATGTGGCTGAGTAGGATGTGGCTGAGCGGGATGTGGCTGGGATGTGGCAGAGTGGAATGTGGCTGGGATGTGGCAGAGTGGGATGTGGCTGGGATGGGGCTGAGTGGGATGTGGCTGGGATGTGGCAGAGTGGGATGTGGCTGGGATGTGGCAGAGTGGGATGTGGCTGGGATGTGGCACTGTGGGATGTGGCTGGGATGTGGCAGAGTGGGATGTGGCAGGGATGCCTGGTGCAGTCAGACTATGGGGGGGTAGTGGCTGGGATGCCTGGTGCAGTCAGACTATGGGGGGGTAGTGGCTGGGATGCCTGGTGCAGTCAGACTATGGGGGGGTAGTGGCTGGGATGCCTGGTGCAGTCAGACTATGGTGGGGTAGTGGCTGGGATGCCTGGTGCAGTCAGACTATGGGGGGGGGGGGGGGGGGGGGGTAGTGGCGGGGTTGCATGGTGCAGTCAGACTATGGGGGGGGGGGGTAGTGGCGGGGATGCCTGGTGCAGTCAGACTATGGGGGGGGGGGGTAGTGGCTGGGATGCCTGGTGCAGTCAGACTATGGGGGGGTAGTGGCTGGGAAGACACAGCTACCTTCCTGTGCACATAAAACTGTCTTGTAAAGACACAACTACCTTCCTGTGCACATAAAACTGTCTTGTAAAGACACAACTACCTTCCTGTGTAGATAAAACTGTCTTGTAAAGACACAGCTACCTTCCTGTGCACATAAAACTGTCTTGTAAAGACACAACTACCTTCCTGTGCAGATAAAACTATATTGTAAAGACACAACTACCTTCCTGTGCACATAAAACTGTCTTGTAAAAACACAACTACCTTCCTGTGCACATAAAACTGTCTTGTAAAGACACAACTGCCTTCCTGTGCACATAAAATTGTCTTGTAAAGACACAGCTACCTTCCTGTGCAGATAAAACTGTCTTGTAAAGACACAGCTACCTTCCTTGTTAAGATAAGATAACCATTTGCTCCCAGCTATATCGTCAATAGGGGTTATGTTAGATACAAGGCCATCACTAGGGAACATACACTGAGTGTACAAAACATTAGGAACAGCCTCCTAATATTGAGTTGAGCACTCCCTTTTGCCCTCAGAATAGTCTCAATTCATTGGGGCATGGATTCTACAGGTGTCGAAAGCGTTCCACAGGGATGCTGGCCCATGTTGACTCCAATGCGTCCCACAGTTGTGGTAAGTTGGCTGGATGTCCTTTGGGTGGTGGACCATTGTTGACACTTGGGAAAAAGTTAAGTGTGAAAAACCCAGCAGCGTTGCAGTTCTTGACACAAACTGGTACCTGGCAAACCATACCCTGTTCAAAGGCACTTCAATCTTTGGTCTTGCCCATTCACTCTTTGAATGGCACACATACACAATCCATGTCTTATTGTCTCAAGGATTAAAAATCATTCTTTAACCTGTCTCCTCCCCTTCATCTACACTGATTGAAGTGGATTTAACAGGTGACATCAATAAGGGATCATAGATTTCACCTGGATTCACCTGATTAGTCTATGTCATACACTCAGTGTATGTGCTGAATGGACAGACAGCACAGCATTGTGGTCTTAGAGGAGAGGCAGCAAGGCAAAGGCATATCTGAAATGGAAAGGCCATTAAATACCAGTTATGGATTTTTCTCTGTGAATCTAGAGCGTAGCAGGGTTTTAGTTGCCGTTTTAATGGGGGGGAATAGAGATCAGCCCTGAGCTGTTTTATCCCTTCTGCCCATCTACATCGCCAGCATGCTGGCAACAGGGGCCTTGAAAAGGAGGGCTGCATCCCGACTTGCCTGCAATCAAAAACGGGAAAGAGAAGTGAGAAAAAACAAGTGTCAGGCTAATAGATAGTCAGTAGTATACAGTCTCTGTCTCCTATCTGCTGCTCCCAGTCAAGGCCCCAATCACACAGCCCTCTGTTCCCCCCGGGGAGAGAGGGGCAAAACAGAGTGTGCATCCCAAATGGCACCCTATTCCCTATAAGGTGCACTACTTTTGACCAGGTCCCATAGGTCAAAGGTAGTGCACTGTATATGGAGTAGGGTGCCATTTGGGATGCACACAGAGACGTCAACAGTCTGACAGAACACACTGCTGCTACACGGCTCTGCCCCAACACCCCCAATATAGGATCACAGTCACTATAGAGCCACGGCTGACCGCTTTAACAGCTTGAACTCTGACTAAAATACAAGTCTCTTAATTAACTCCCACCATGGAAGTTAGCAAGTCTCTTAATTAACTCCCACCATGGAAGTTAGCAAGTCTCTTAGTTAACTCCCACCATAGAAGTTAGCAAGTCTCTTAATTAACTCCCACCATGGAAGTTAGCAAGTCTCTTAATTAACTCCCACCATGGAAGTTAGCAAGTCTCTTAATTAACTCCCACCATGGAAGTTAGCAAGTCTCTTAATTAACTCCCACCATAGAAGTTAGCAAGTCTCTTAATTAACTCCCACCATGGAAGTTAGCAAGTCTCTTAATTAACTCCCACCATGGAAGTTAGCAAGTCTCTTAATTAACTCCCACCATGGAAGTTAGCAAGTCTCTTAATTAACTCCCACCATGGAAGTTAGCAAGTCTCTTAGTTAACTCCCACCATGGAAGTTAGCAAGTCTCTTAGTTAACTCCCACCATAGAAGTTAGCCACAACCAGAGATCCTTCTCTTTAGAAACCAGGCTAATATGTCCTGAGCTGTGATTCACAGGCCTGACATTACAGCGCAGTTTGTAACTTCATCTAGAGGGCAAATACGGTAGATGTCATCCTCTGTACGTACGCAGAAACAATAAACAGAACATGTGGACGGAATGGACTTGTTATATTGCTGAGCCGAGTGGGGGTTACATAAGATTTATGAAGTGTCAGCGCCGTAACGATTCTATATAGCTGGGGGATTGATAGCAGTTTGGTGCTCAAGCACTTATGGCTGAGATGTTAGTTCAGCAGATTTGTCCCTGTCTTCACTAGCACAGCCTTGTCAATTATTTAAAAGAGCAAAACAACAGCCCAGAGAAAGACAGCAGCACTTGGTGTTGGAGCATCGTCTCATTTACACATCTAGATTCCCAGGGGAGCGCTCATATGTTAAGACCTTAATATGAGCCTTTGTTTCATCCCTGAGTGTCTGTGTTGTGGTTCATACCACCCTGTGTAGTGTGGTTCATACCACCCTGTGTAGTGTGGTTCATTCTACCCTGTGTAGTGTGGTTCATACCACCCTGTGTGTTGTGCTGATTCATACCACCCTGTGTGTTGTGCTGATTCATACCACCCTGTGTAGAGTGGTTCATACCACCCTGTGTAGTGTGGTTCATACCACCCTGTGTGTTGTGCTGATTCATACCACCCTGTGTGTTGTGCTGATTCATACCACCCTGTGTAGTGTGGTTCATACCACCCTGTGTGTTGTGCTGATTCATACCACCCTGTGTAGTGTGGTTCATACCACCCTGTGTGTTGTGCTGATTCATACCACCCTGTGTAGTGTGGTTCATACCACCCTGTTTGTTGTGCTGATTCATACCACCCTGTTTGTTGTGCTGGTTCATACCACCCTGTGTAGTGTGGTTCATACCACCCTGTGTGTTGTGCTGATTCATACCACCCTGTGTAGTGTGGTTCATACCACCCTGTTTGTTGTGCTGATTCATACCACCCTGTTTGTTGTGCTGGTTCATACCACCCTGTGTAGTGTGGTTCATACCACCCTGTGTGTTGTGCTGATTCATACCACCCTGTGTGTTGTGCTGATTCATACCACCCTGTGTAGTGTGGTTCATACCACCCTGTGTGTTGTGCTGATTCATACCACCCTGTGTAGTGTGGTTCATACCACCCTGTGTAGTGTGATTCATACCACCCTGTTTGTTGTGCTGATTCATACCACCCTGTGTAGTGTGTTTCATACCACCCTGTGTAGTGTGTTTCATACCACCCTTTGTAGTGTGTTTCATACCACCCTGTGTAGTGTGTTTCATACCACCCTTTGTAGTGTGTTTCATACCACCCTGTGTAGTGTGTTTCATACCACCCTGTGTAGTGTGTTTCATACCACCCTTTGTAGTGTGTTTCATACCACCCTTTGTAGTGTGTTTCATACCACCCTTTGTAGTGTGTTTCATACCACCCTTTGTAGTGTGTTTCATACCACCCTGTGTAGTGTTTTTCATACCACCCTGTGTAGTGTGTTTCATACCACCCTGTGTAGTGTGTTTCATACCACCCTGTGTAGTGTGTTTCATACCACCCTGTGTAGTGTGTTTCATACCACCCTGTGTAGTGTGTTTCATACCACCCTGTGTAGTGTGTTTCATACCACCCTGTGTAGTGTGTTTCATACCACCCTGTTTGTTGTGCTGATTCATACCACCCTGTGTAGTGTGTTTCATACCACCCTGTTTGTTGTGCTGATTCATACCACCCTGTGTAGTGTGGTTCATACCACCCTGTGTAGTGTGGTTCATACCACCCTGTGTAGTGTGTTTCATACCACCCTGTGTAGTTTGTTTCATACTAGAGGTCGAACGACTATGATTTTTCAACGCCGATACCGATACAGATTATTGGAGGACCAAAAAAAGCCGATACCGATTTGTAATAATGACAAATACAACAATACTGAATGAACACTTATTTTTACTTAATATAATACATCAATAAAATCAATTTAGCCTCATATAAATAATGAAACATGTTCAATTGTGTTTAAATAATGCAAAAACAAAGTGTTGTAGAAGAAAGTAAAAGTGCAATATGTGCCATGTAAAAAAGCTAACATTTAAGTTCCTTGCTCAGAACATGAGAACATATGAAAGCTGGTGGTTCCTTTTAACATGAGTCTTAATATTCCCAGGTAAGACGTTTTAGATTGAAGTTATTATAGAAATTATAGGACTATTTCTCTCTATACGATTTGTATTTCATATACCTTTGACTATTGGATGGTCTTATAGGCACTTTAGTATTGCCAGTGTAACAGTAAAGCTTCCGTCCCTCTCCTCGCTCCTACCTGGGCTCGAACCAGGAACACATCGACAAAAGCCACCCTTGAAGCAGCGTTACCCATGCAGAGCAAGGGGAACAACTACTCCAAGTCTCAGAGTGAGTGACGTTTGAAACACTATCAGCGCGCACCCCGCTAACTAGCTAGCCATTTCACTTCGGTTACACCAGCCTAATTTCGGGAGTTGATAGGCTTGAAGTCATAAACAGCTCAATGCTTGAAGCATTGCGAAGAGCTGCTGTCAAAACACATGAAAGTGCTGTTTGAATGAATGCTTACGAGCCTGCTGGTGCCTACCATCGCTCAGTCAGACTGCTCTATCAAATATCAAATCATAGACTTAATTATAACCTAATAACACACAGAAATACGAGCCTTAGGTCATTCATATGGTCAAATCCGGAAACTATCATTTCGAAAACAAGACGTTTATTCTTTCATCGAAATACTGAACCGTTCCGTATTTTATCTAACGGGTGGCATCTATAAGTCTAAATATTCCTGTTACGTTGCACAACCTTCAATGTTATGTCCTGTGTGTTGTGCTAGTTCCTACCACCCTGTGTGTTGTGTTAGTTCATACCACCCTGTGTGTTGTGTTAGTTCATACCACCCTGTGTGTTGTGTTAGTTCATACCACCCTGTGTGTTGTGTTAGTTCATACCACCCTGTGTGTTGTGTTAGTTCATACCACCCTGTGTGTTGTGTTAGTTCATACCACCGTGTGTGTTGAGGAGAGGAGAGAGTGAGGAACAAAGAATAGCACACTCTGAGGATGGTAGCAAAAAGGATTCGTATAATTTTTCGTTGTGTACATTCTATATTGTCAGTGTAGAGGAAAATAGGACAATACGGGTTTGGAGTGGAGAGGACAGACCGGAGAAATAGAGAGCTGAGAGAGAGAGGGAGAGAGCAAGATCGAGAAATGGCAAAAGAGAGAGAGACACAGAGAGAGAAGAGATGGAGGGAGAGAGTGCTGCAAGGACAGGCATTAGGCTCTGTCAGAGCTCTAATGGAAGAAACAGGTTCTCTGTGTCACGCCTGCTACTAAGGTCTGATGGATCGGGAGGTTAACCGTCGCTGTGAGTTAGCTACACATGGAGCCTCCAGAGTCATGTTCCCCCTGTGGCACAGGATCAGTAGGAGCCAGCCAATCATACCAGCCACAATCACAGGATCAGTGGGACCTGTCCAATCACAGGAGCCAAAGGCTATACATACATGTGTCCCAAATGGTACCTTATTCACTATGTAGTGAATCACACTATATAGTGAATCATATTTAGTGAATCACAGTATGTAGTGAATCACACTATGTAATGAATCACACTATGTAATGAATCACACTATGTAATGAATCACACAATGTAGTGAATCACACAATGTAGTGAATCATATGTAGTGAATCACACTACGTAATGAATCACACTATGTTGTGAATCACAGTATGTAGTGAATCACACTTTGTAGGGAATCACACGATGTAATGAATCACACTATGTAGTGAATCACACTATGTAGTGAATCCCATTATTTAGGGAATCACACTATGTAGTGAATCACACTATGTAGGGAATCACACTATGTAGTGAATAGGGAGCCATTTGGGACGCAGATTCTGACTCTTCCCTGAGACCACCTTCTTACCTGGTGTTTGACTGTACTGAACCCAGCTACCTGTCACCGTGGGAATGGGCTGAGGCCTGATGCATCACCCTTTGAAGATGAAAATGTGTGTAGGTGATGTTTGGAAGGTGATGGTTTACTGTAAATAGGGTTAAATCAAGTCTACTCCATCACATGTTTGTATCCTAAGTGTGAACAAGCTCCCTGGAGAATATACAGTACAAATACTGTGTTCTGCTTTAGAGATGAACGTTTAGTTTCATTATGTCTCCCAAAAGCATCACATTTGAAACTAAATGTCCATGAATGATACCTCAATCTCCTGCAGAGAAGGAGGTGAATGAGCTGTAGCACAGTGGTCAAGGGGAAGTTAATAGATTCAGTGACATTGTCAGGGACAGTTTTGAACAAAGCAAGTACAAAGTGAGTGAGTGAGTGACTGAGAGAGAGAGAGAGAGAGAGAGAGAGAGAGAGAGAGAGAAAGAGAGAGAGGGAGGGAGAGAGTGGAGTGGGATGGTAGTGTTCACTGGGTGATTAAGAGGGGGAATAATGAGGAAAGAGAGTGAGAGACGGTGGCTAGATGATTAGTGGCTTAGTGCGCTGCGGGTTGTGTCATTGATAAGAGACCCAGGAAGTGCTGTGACCCCTGGGATTGCTGGTGTACACTATATGTCACAGATATGAAACTAGCCTCCCTTCTGGAAAGAGCTCCATCACACAGACACACAAAATGCACTCGGGCGTAAACACACACACACTTCAAATACATGCACATCAAATGCACACACACACACACACACACACACACACACACACACACACACACACACACACACACACACACACACACACACACACACACACACACACACACACACACACACACACACACACACACACACACACACACACACACACACACACACACACAGCAAACAGTCATGCATACTCACACACACCAAGGTCTGTCATGAATGACAGGGAAGTAGAGGGGTTAACTCTATATGGCGCGAGGGGACAGATTGAGAGAGGGATGGGAACTTGGCTGCAGGAAAGACAAGCACAAAGTGTATGCTGTCTTTCTCCCTTCACATTCCAGGCCAACGTTATATCTCATATACCTTCATGCCTTTCCATTCTCTTGCTCACTGCCTGAGGGTTCTCTGTAAGATAGTCTGTGAACTGATAATAACGATTCATCCAGGGAAAGACAAATACGTCTTGTTTTTTCATGTCACACGTTAAGTCTGCTAGTCTGTAACTGTACATACAGCAGTCTAAGGCACTGCATCTCAGTGCAAGAGGCGTCACTACAGTCCGTGGTTCGAATCCAGGCTGTATCACATCCGGCCGCGATTGGGAGTCTCATTGGGAGGCGCACAATTGTCCCTGCCTCGTCCGGGTTTGGCCGTGGTAGGCCGTCATTGTAAATAAAGAATTTGTTCTTAATTGACTTGCCTAGTTAAGTAAAGGTGAAATAAAAATGTACAAAATTCCACATTCTGTTACGTTTCAGCCTTATTCTAAAAGTGCTTAAATAAAAATTTTCCCTCATCAATCTACACACAATTCCCCATAATGACAAAGTGAAAACAGGTTTTTATTTTTTTAAACAGAACTACCTTATTTACGTAAGTATTCAGACCCTTTGCTATGAGACTCGAATTTGAGCTCAGGTGCATCCTGTTTCCATTGATCATCCAATTGATTGGACATGATTTGGAAAGGTACACACCTGTTTATATGAGGTCCCACAGTTGACAGTGCAGGTCAGAGCAAAACTCTTCCTAGAGCTGGCTGCTCGGCCAAACTGAGCAATCAGGGGAAAAGGGCCTTGGTCAGGGAGGTGACAAAGAACCCAATGGTCACTCTGACAGAGCTCTAGAGTTCATCTGTGGAGATGGGAGAACCTTCCAGAAGGACAACCTTCTCTGCAGCACTTCACCAATCAGGCCTTTATGGTAGAGTGGCCAGACGGAAGCTAGTCCTTAGTAAAAGACACGACAGCCCGCTTGGAGTTTGTTAAAAGGGACCTAAAGGACTCTGACTATAAGAAACAAGATTCCCAGGTCTGATGAAACACTGATGGAACTCTTTGGCCTGAATGCCAAGTGTCACATCTGGAGGAAACCTGGCACCATCCCTACGGTGAAGCATGGTGGTGGCAGCATCATGCTGTGGGGATGTTTTTCAGCGGCAGGGACTGGGAGACTAGTCAGGATTGAGGGAAAGATGAACGGAGCAAAGTACAGAGAGATCCTTGATGAAAACCTGCTCCAGAGCTCTCAAGACCTCAGACGGGAGCGTCGGTTCAACTTCCAACATGACAACGACCCTAAGCACACAGCCAAGACATCGCAGGAGTGGCTTCGGGACAAGTTTCTGAATGTCCTTGAGTGGCCCAGATAGAGCGCGGACTTGAACCTGATCGAACATCTCTGGTGAGACCTAAAAATAGCTCCCCATCCAACCTGACAGAGCTTGAGAGGATCTACAGGGAAGAATGGCAGAAACTCCCCAAATACAGGTGTGCCAAGCGTCATAACCAAGAAAACTCGAGGCTGTAATCACTGCCAAAAGTGCTTCAACAAAGAACTGAGGAAAAGGTCTGATGTAAACTCTTTTCTCTTTGTTATTATGGGGTATTGTGTGTAGATTGATGAGGGGGGAAATCATGTAATACATTTTAAAGAAAGGCTGTAACATAACAAAATGTGTAAAAAGACAAGGGGTCTGAATACTTTCCGAAGGCACTGAATCTAGTGGGCTATTCTTATTGGTGAATTTATAAAGGACTTGACTGCTGCTCGTGAAACAACAACATTTGTAACATACAGTATGTGATGTATGAAGACATCAAGTTGAACTAGCTCAGTATGATCTCTCACTTTATCAATATTTAAAGCCTGTGGATCGATACAGCTTAGCAGCTGGTCCTATAGCAAAGATGACACACAGTCCATCACCTTCAGCTCCAATCAATGCAAAGCATTGTTGGTAAACGTCACCTACCATTAATCAGTGAAGCACTCTAGTTAGACAAATAGGACCATTATCTCATTGTGTGTGTGTGTGTGTGTGTGTGTGTGTGTGTGTGTGTGTGTGTGTGTGTGTGTGTGTGTGTGTGTGTGTGTGAGAGAGAGAGAGAGAGAGAGAGAGAGAGAGACAAACGTCGATGGACCCCCTTGGGGACAGATCAGTGTTTCCCCTATATTAATTTAGGGCTGCCGCTGCTAAATCTTTGCCACTTCTCTAAAAGAAATGATAAAATATACAGTACCAGTCAAAAGTTTGGACACACCTACTCATTCAAGGGTTTTTCTTTATTTTTGTACTATTCTCTACATTGTAGAATAATAGTGAAGACATTAAAACTATGAAATAACACATATGGAATCATGTAGTAACAAAAAAAGTGTTAAACAAATCAAAATATATTTTAGATTTTAGATTCTTTAAAGTAGCCCCCCTTGATAACAGCTTTGCACACTGTTGGCATTCTCTCTTCAACCCCGACACCCAGCTAACAGGTGTAAACTCTCAGGGAGAACCAAACCAAACACTTCAACCCTCTCCAGCTAACAGGTGTAAACTCTCAGGGAGAACCAAACCAAATGCTTCAACCCTCTCCAGCTAACAGGTGTAAACTCTCAGGGAGAACCAAACCAAACGCTTCAACCCCGACACCCAGCTAACAGGTGTAAACTCTCAGGGAGAACCAAACCAAGCGCTTCAACCCTCTCCAGCTAACAGGTGTAAACTCTCAGGGAGAACCAAACCAAACGCTTCAACCCCGACACCCAGCTAACAGGTGTAAACTCTCAGGGAGAAACAAACCAAACGCTTCAACCCCGACACCCAGCTAACAGGTGTAAACTCTCAGGGAGAACCAAACCAAACGCTTCAACCCCGACACCCAGCTAACAGGTGTAAACTCTCAGGGAGAACCAAACCACACGCTTCAACCCCGACACCCAGCTAACAGGTGTAAACTCTCAGGGAGAACCAAACCAAACGCTTCAACCCCGACACCCAGCTAACAGGTGTAAACTCTCAGGGAGAACCAAACCAAACGCTTCAACCCCGACACCCAGCTAACAGGTGTAAACTCTCAGGGAGAACCAAACCAAACGCTTCAACCCCGACACCCAGCTAACAGGTGTAAACTCTCAGGGAGAACCAAACCAAACGCTTCAACCCCGACACCCAGCTAACAGGTGTAAACTCTCAGGGAGAACCAAACCAAACGCTTCAACCCTCTCCAGCTAACAGGTGTAAACTCTCAGGGAGAACCAAACCAAACGCTTCAACCCCGACACCCAGCTAACAGGTGTAAACTCTCAGGGAGAACCAAACCAAACGCTTCAACCCTCTCCAGCTAACAGGTGTAAACTCTCAGGGAGAACCAAACCAAACGCTTCAACCCCGACACCCAGCTAACAGGTGTAAACTCTCAGGGAGAACCAAACCAAACGCTTCAACCCCGACACCCAGCTAACAGGTGTAAACTCTCAGGGAGAACCAAACCAAACGCTTCAACCCCGACACCCAGCTAACAGGTGTAAACTCTCAGGG
Organism: Oncorhynchus kisutch; assembly: GCF_002021735.2. Lineage (NCBI taxonomy): Eukaryota > Metazoa > Chordata > Actinopteri > Salmoniformes > Salmonidae > Oncorhynchus > Oncorhynchus kisutch. The sequence goes on along the minus strand of NC_034188.2, from coordinate 66,276,980 downwards.
AGAACCAAACCAAACGCTTCAACCCCGACACCCAGCTAACAGGTGTAAACTCTCAGGGAGAACCAAACCAAACGCTTCAACCCCGACACCCAGCTAACAGGTGTAAACTCTCAGGGAGAACCAAACCAAACGCTTCAACCCTCTCCAGCTAACAGGTGTAAACTCTCAGGGAGAACCAAACCAAACGCTTCAACCCTCTCCAGGTAACAGGTGTAAACTCTCAGGGAGAACCAAACCAAACGCTTCAACCCCGACACCCAGCTAACAGGTGTAAACTCTCAGGGAGAACCAAACCAAACGCTTCAACCCCGACACCCAGCTAACAGGTGTAAACTCTCAGGGAGAACCAAACCAAACGCTTCAACCCGACACCCAGCTAACAGGTGTAAACTCTCAGGGAGAACCAAACCAAACGCTTCAACCCCGACACCCAGCTAACAGGTGTAAACTCTCAGGGAGAACCAAACCACACGCTTCAACCCCGACACCCAGCTAACAGGTGTAAACTCTCAGGGAGAACCAAACCAAACGCTTCAACCCCGACACCCAGCTAACAGGTGTAAACTCTCAGGGAGAACCAAACCAAACGCTTCAACCCCGACACCCAGCTAACAGGTGTAAACTCTCAGGGAGAACCAAACCACACGCTTCAACCCCGACACCCAGCTAACAGGTGTAAACTCTCAGGGAGAACCAAACCAAACGCTTCAACCCCGACACCCAGCTAACAGGTGTAAACTCTCAGGGAGAACCAAACCAAACGCTTCAACCCCGACACCCAGCTGACAGGTGTAAACTCTCAGGGAGAACCAAACCAAACGCTTCAACCCCGACACCCAGCTGACAGGTGTAAACTCTCAGGGAGAACCAAACCAAACACTTCAACCCCGACACCCAGCTAACAGGTGTAAACTCTCAGGGAGAACCAAACCAAGCGCTTCAACCCTCTCCAGCTAACAGGTGTAAACTCTCAGGGAGAACCAAACCAAACGCTTCAACCCCGACACCCAGCTAACAGGTGTAAACTCTCAGGGAGAACCAAACCAAACGCTTCAACCCTCTCCAGCTAACAGGTGTAAACTCTCAGGGAGAACCAAACCAAACGCTTCAACCCCGACACCCAGCTAACAGGTGTAAACTCTCAGGGAGAACCAAACCAAACGCTTCAACTCCGATACCCAGCTAACAGGTGTAAACTCTCAGGGAGAACCAAACCAAACGCTTCAACCCCGACACCCAGCTAACAGGTGTAAACTCTCAGGGAGAACCAAAACAAGCGCTTCAACCCCGACACCCAGCTAACAGGTGTAAACTCTCAGGGAGAACCAAACCAAACGCTTCAACCCTCTCCAGCTAACAGGTGTAAACTCCCAGGGAGAACCAAACCAAGCGCTTCAACCCCAACACCCAGCTAACAGGTGTAAACTCTCAGGGAGAACCAAACCAAACGCTTCAACCCTCTCCAGCTAACAGGTGTAAACTCTCAGGGAGAACTAAACCAAACGCTTCAACCCCGACACCCAGCTAACAGGTGTAAACTCTCAGGGAGAACCAAACCAAACGCTTCAACCCCGACACCCAGCTATCAGGTGTAAACTCTCAGGGAGAACCAAACCAAGCGCTTCAACCCCGACACCCAGCTAACAGGTGTAAACTCTCAGGGAGAACCAAACCAAACGCTTCAACCCCGACACCCAGCTAACAGGTGTAAACTCTCAGGGAGAACCAAACCAAACGCTTCAACCCCGACACCCAGCTAACAGGTGTAAACTCTCAGGGAGAACCAAACCAAGCGCTTCAACCCCGACACCCAGCTAACAGGTGTAAACTCTCAGGGAGAACCAAACCAAACGCTTCAACCCTCTCCAGCTAACAGGTGTAAACTCCCAGGGAGAACCAAACCAAGCACTTCAACCCCGACACCCAGCTAACAGGTGTAAACTCTCAGGGAGAACCAAACCAAACGCTTCAACCATCTCCAGCTAACAGGTGTAAACTCTCAGGGAGAACCAAACCAAACGCTTCAACCCTCTCCAGCTAACAGGTGTAAACTCTCAGGGAGAACCAAACCAAACGCTTCAACCCCGACACCCAGCTAACAGGTGTAAACTCTCAGGGAGAACCAAACCAAACGCTTCAACCCCGACACCCAGCTAACAGGTGTAAACTCTCAGGGAGAACCAAACCAAACGCTTCAACCCCGACACCCAGCTAACAGGTGTAAACTCTCAGGGAGAACCAAACCAAACGCTTCAACCCCGACACCCAGCTAACAGGTGTAAACTCTCAGGGAGAACCAAACCAAACGCTTCAACCCCGACACCCAGCTAACAGGTGTAAACTCTCAGGGAGAACCAAACCAAATGCTTCAACCCTCTCCAGCTAACAGGTGTAAACTCTCAGGGAGAACCAAACCAAACGCTTCAACCCTCTCCAGCTAACAGGTGTAAACTCTCAGGGAGAACCAAACCAAACGCTTCAACCCCGACACCCAGCTAACAGGTGTAAACTCTCAGGGAGAACCAAACCAAACGCTTCAACCCGACACCCAGCTAACAGGTGTAAACTCTCAGGGAGAACCAAACCAAACGCTTCAACCCCGACACCCAGCTAACAGGTGTAAACTCTCAGGGAGAACCAAACCACACGCTTCAACCCCGACACCCAGCTAACAGGTGTAAACTCTCAGGGAGAACCAAACCAAACGCTTCAACCCCGACACCCAGCTAACAGGTGTAAACTCTCAGGGAGAACCAAACCAAACGCTTCAACCCCGACACCCAGCTAACAGGTGTAAACTCTCAGGGAGAACCAAACCAAACGCTTCAACCCCGACACCCAGCTAACAGGTGTAAACTCTCATGGAGAACCAAACCAAGCGCTTCAACCCCGACACCCAGCTAACAGGTGTAAACTCTCAGGGAGAACCAAACCAAACGCTTCAACCCCGACACCCAGCTGACAGGTGTAAACTCTCAGGGAGAACCAAACCAAACGCTTCAACCCCGACACCCAGCTAACAGGTGTAAACTCTCAGGGAGAACCAAACCAAACGCTTCAACCCTCTCCAGCTAACAGGTGTAAACTCTCAGGGAGAACCAAACCAAACGCTTCAACCCCGACACCCAGCTAACAGGTGTAAACTCTCAGGGAGAACCAAACCAAACGCTTCAACTCCGATACCCAGCTAACAGGTGTAAACTCTCAGGGAGAACCAAACCAAACGCTTCAACCCCGACACTCAGCTAACAGGTGTAAACTCTCAGGGAGAACCAAACCAAGCGCTTCAACCCCGACACCCAGCTAACAGGTGTAAACTCCCAGGGAGAACCAAACCAAGCGCTTCAACCCCAACACCCAGCTAACAGGTGTAAACTCTCAGGGAGAACCAAACCAAACGCTTCAACCCTCTCCAGCTAACAGGTGTAAACTCTCAGGGAGAACTAAACCAAACGCTTCAACCCCGACACCCAGCTAACAGGTGTAAACTCTCAGGGAGAACCAAACCAAACGCTTCAACCCCGACACCCAGCTAACAGGTGTAAACTCTCAGGGAGAACCAAACCAAACGCTTCAACCCCGACACCCAGCTAACAGGTGTAAACTCTCAGGGAGAACCAAACCAAACGCTTCAACCCCGACACCCAGCTAACAGGTGTAAACTCTCAGGGAGAACCAAACCAAACGCTTCAACCCCGACACCCAGCTAACAGGTGTAAACTCTCAGGGAGAACCAAACCAAATGCTTCAACCCTCTCCAGCTAACAGGTGTAAACTCTCAGGGAGAACCAAACCAAACGCTTCAACCCTCTCCAGCTAACAGGTGTAAACTCTCAGGGAGAACCAAACCAAACGCTTCAACCCCGACACCCAGCTAACAGGTGTAAACTCTCAGGGAGAACCAAACCAAACGCTTCAACCCGACACCCAGCTAACAGGTGTAAACTCTCAGGGAGAACCAAACCAAACGCTTCAACCCCGACACCCAGCTAACAGGTGTAAACTCTCAGGGAGAACCAAACCACACGCTTCAACCCCGACACCCAGCTAACAGGTGTAAACTCTCAGGGAGAACCAAACCAAACGCTTCAACCCCGACACCCAGCTAACAGGTGTAAACTCTCATGGAGAACCAAACCAAGCGCTTCAACCCCGACACCCAGCTAACAGGTGTAAACTCTCAGGGAGAACCAAACCAAACGCTTCAACCCCGACACCCAGCTGACAGGTGTAAACTCTCAGGGAGAACCAAACCAAACGCTTCAACCCCGACACCCAGCTAACAGGTGTAAACTCTCAGGGAGAACCAAACCAAACGCTTCAACCCTCTCCAGCTAACAGGTGTAAACTCTCAGGGAGAACCAAACCAAACGCTTCAACCCCGACACCCAGCTAACAGGTGTAAACTCTCAGGGAGAACCAAACCAAACGCTTCAACTCCGATACCCAGCTAACAGGTGTAAACTCTCAGGGAGAACCAAACCAAACGCTTCAACCCCGACACTCAGCTAACAGGTGTAAACTCTCAGGGAGAACCAAACCAAGCGCTTCAACCCCGACACCCAGCTAACAGGTGTAAACTCCCAGGGAGAACCAAACCAAGCGCTTCAACCCCAACACCCAGCTAACAGGTGTAAACTCTCAGGGAGAACCAAACCAAACGCTTCAACCCTCTCCAGCTAACAGGTGTAAACTCTCAGGGAGAACTAAACCAAACGCTTCAACCCCGACACCCAGCTAACAGGTGTAAACTCTCAGGGAGAACCAAACCAAACGCTTCAACCCCGACACCCAGCTATCAGGTGTAAACTCTCAGGGAGAACCAAACCAAGCGCTTCAACCCCGACACCCAGCTAACAGGTGTAAACTCTCAGGGAGAACCAAACCAAACGCTTCAACCCCGACACCCAGCTAACAGGTGTAAACTCTCAGGGAGAACCAAACCAAACGCTTCAACCCCGACACCCAGCTAACAGGTGTAAACTCTCAGGGAGAACCAAACCAAGCGCTTCAACCCCGACACCCAGCTAACAGGTGTAAACTCTCAGGGAGAACCAAACCAAACGCTTCAACCCTCTCCAGCTAACAGGTGTAAACTCCCAGGGAGAACCAAACCAAGCACTTCAACCCCGACACCCAGCTAACAGGTGTAAACTCTCAGGGAGAACCAAACCAAACGCTTCAACCCTCTCCAGCTAACAGGTGTAAACTCTCAGGGAGAACCAAACCAAACGCTTCAACCCTCTCCAGCTAACAGGTGTAAACTCTCAGGGAGAACCAAACCAAACGCTTCAACCCTCTCCAGCTAACAGGTGTAAACTCTCAGGGAGAACCAAACCAAACGCTTCAACCCTCTCCAGCTAACAGGTGTAAACTCTCAGGGAGAACCAAACCAAACGCTTCAACCCTCTCCAGCTAACAGGTGTAAACTCTCAGGGAGAACCAAACCAAACGCTTCAACCCCGACACCCAGCTAACAGGTGTAAACTCTCAGGGAGAACCAAACCAAACGCTTCAACCCTCTCCAGCTCACACACATCCTGGATCACGCTTCACATCTATACTGAACAAAATTATAAATGCAACATACAACAAGTTATGAGTTACAGTTCATAAGGAAATCAATCAATTTAAATAAATTCACTTGGCCCTAATCTATGGATTTGACATGACGGGCAGATTCTGGAGATGTGTGAAGAAAACAAAATACTTTACTGATAGTTAAGAGCTGCTTTTCTAGTGTATCGACGCCAAGTGTTCCCAATATTTAGTGAAGGAATTCTGTTCTGTTGAAAAGAAAGGCCCTATTAGACTGCCATGGGTTAAACAGAAAACAATTTAGCCCGTTGAAAATCAGACTGACCAAAGATAGAGCAGACAGAATGATGAGTGTAATAGATTTGAAGTGTCAATATCCCTCCAGACTCTCATGTACATCACAGCAATACCAATGAAGCTCTACTGGTGCCGTCCCAGAAAAGACCATATCTGATGTTC